>NC_038244.2:26991741-27114258 GCF_000004515.6 Glycine max
GAGAGGCAAGCTAGAGGCGTTGGAGGACCTCAGAGAAACCATCCTTTTAGGGGGAATGGTAATAAGAGGATGAAGCCGTATGCTAGCAGCAAGGGGAAGCAACCTATGGCTACCTCCAACATGAGCCAGTCAAGGGGGACTGGAGTACAGTGTTTTCAGTGTGGAGGACCGCATCTTAAGAGGAATTGCCCACAGCTCCCGCAGACACAGGAGAACCGTTGTTATGTGTGTGGCAAGGTGGGCCATTATGCTCGAGAATGTAGAGTGACCGGGAGACCGACGGTGACCGCCAATTCCAACACCGTCAATCGTGGACCCACTAATTCCACAAGGAGCGGTAATGCTAGCAACAACAACACTAGTGGTGGAAGACCAAAAGTACCCTCTCGGGTGTTTGCTATGAGTGGTTCAGAAGCGGCTGCCTCCGACGATTTGATACGGGGTAAGTGTTTGATTGCTAATAAACTACTAGATGTACTTTATGATTCAAGTGCCACGCATTCTTTCATATCTCATGCATGTGTGGAGAGGTTGGGGTTATGTGCGACGGAGTTACCATATGATATGGTGGTGTCTACTCCGACGAGCGAGCCTATAACCACCTCTCGGGTGTGTTTGAAGTGTCCCATAATTGTTGAGGGTCGATCTTTTATGGCGGACTTGATTTGCCTACCCTTAGCTCATCTAGATGTGATCTTGGGGATGGATTGGTTATCTACTAAACATATCTTTCTAGACTGTAAGGAGAAGATGCTAGTGTTTGGTGGAGAGGTAGTTCCAAGTGAACCATTGAAACAGGATGCAGCCAACGAATGAATGGAGGATGTTCGAACTTACATGGTGTTGTTCTCTATGTATGTGGAAGAGGACGCTGAAGTTAGTAGTATACCGGTGGTGTCAGAATTCCCGGAAGTTTTTCCTGATGACATTTGTGAATTGCCACCTGAGAGAGAAGTGGAATTCATTATTGACTTGGTGCCTGGGGCAAATCCAGTGTCAATTGTGCCTTATAGAATGTCTCCGGTAGAACTAGCAGAGGTGAAGGCACAAGTGCAGGATCTTTTGAGCAAACAATTTGTTCGTCCAAGCGCATCACCGTGGGGAGCGCCGGTCTTGTTGGTTAAAAAGAAGGATGGAAGTATGAGCATATGTGTAGACTACCGGCAATTAAACAAGGTCACTATCAAGAACAAATATCCTCTACCAAGGATAGATGATTTGATTGACAAATTGAGGGGAGCAACGGTATTTTCAAAGATCGATTTGCGATCGGGGTATCATCAAATTCGAGTTAAGAAGGAAGATATCCCAAAGACTGCGTTTCGGACCCGGTATGGGCACTACGAGTATTTAGTCATGCCATTTGGAGTGACTAATGATCCTGCCATTTTCATGGACTATATGAACCGTATATTCCATGATTACTTGGATCAGTTCGTGGTTGTGTTCATTGATGATATCCTAGTGTATTCGAGAAATAAGGAGGAGCATGAGAAGCACTTGAGGATTGTGTTGCATATTCTGAGAGATAGGAAGTTGTTCGCCAAACTGTCGAAATGTGACTTTTGGTTGGAGAAAGTGCAGTTCTTAGGGCACGTGATTTCTAAGGATGGGGTTGCGGTGGATCCGCATAAGGTGGAGTCGGTTATGGAGTGGCAACAACCGACAACTCCAACGGAGGTTTGAAGTTTCTTGGGGTTAGCTGGCTATTATAGAAAATTTATTGAGGGATTTTCTAAATTGGCATTACCCCTAACTAAGTTGACTCATAATAATGAGAAGTTTGTTTGGAATGAGAAGTGTGATCAAAGTTTCCAAGAGTTGAAGAGGCGGTTGACGATAGCTCCAGTGTTAATTTTGCCCGACCCTGAGAGGACATTTGAAGTGTATTGCGATGCAAGCGGGCAAGGCTTGGGATGTGTGTTGATGCAAGAGGGAAGAGTAGTGGCTTATGCTTCACGTCAATTACGTCCTCATGAAGTTAACTATCCGACTCATGACTTGGAACTAGCAGCGGTGGTCTTTGCCTTAAAGATTTGGAGGCATTATTTGTACGGTACTCGTTTTGAAGTTTTCAGTGATCACAAGAGTCTCAAATACTTGTTCGATCAGAAGGAACTCAATATGAGACAATGAAGATGGATGGAGTTCCTCAAGGATTATGATTTTGGACTTTCCTACCATCCAGGAAAGGCTAATGTAGTAGCCGATGCGCTAAGCCGGAAATCTTTACATGTTGTGACTATGATGAGTTTGGAGCAAAGATTGATAGAGGAGTTCCGAGATTTGAATCTAGCAATCGAGATGCGACCCAAGAGCTTATTTGTGGGAGCGTTATAGATTACCAATGAATTCGTAGATCACATACGCGAGGCTCAAAAGGATGACCCGTTTTTGCAAGGCAAGGTGTTAGAAGTAATGGGGGATAAGGGTGTGGAGTTTGTGAAGGACACAACCAGGTTAATTAGATTCAAGGGGAGGATATGTGTTCCATCTTTAGATGATTTGAGAGTTAAGATCTTGGAAGAAGCTCATAAAAGTCGTCTTAGTTTCCACCCAGGAATGACTAAGATGTACCAAGATTTGAAGAGAAGTTTTTGGTGGCATGGTATGAAGAAAGATGTAGCTAAATATGTAGCAAGATGTTTGACATGTCAAAAGGCTAAGGTTGAGCACCAGCGACCATCAGGAGAATTGAAGCCATTGGAAATTCCGGAATGGAAATGGGAGAGCATATCTATGGATTTTGTATCTAGTTTGCCCAAGACTAGTCGTGGGCATGATGCTGTGTGGGTCATAGTTGATCGACTCACCAAATCTGCTCATTTTATCCCAGTGAATATGAAGTATAGAATGGAGAAGCTAGTAGAGTTGTACTTCAAGGAAGTAGTAAGGTTGCATGGAATTCCTTCTAGTATTGTATCTGACAGGGATCCGAGGTTCACTTCGCGATTTTGGACAAGTCTACATGAAGCCTTGGGGACAAAGCTGAAGCTTAGTTCAGCTTATCATCCTCAAACAGATGGTCAGACTGAACGAACCATTCAGGCTCTAGAGGATCTACTTCGGGCGTGTATTATAGAGCAACAAGGTAGCTGGATGGATTGTTTGCCATTGATTAAGTTTACTTACAACAATAGCTACCAAGCCAGTATTGGTATGGCTCCTTTTGAAGCTCTATATGGACGAAAGTGCAAAACTCCTATTTGTTGGTATGATGATGGAGAAGCAGTACTTCTTGGACCTGAAATGCTACAATAGATTAACGAACAAGTGAAATTGATTCGAGAGAAGATAAAAGCATCTCAGGATAGGCAGAAGAGCTATTATGATAGAAGGAGGAAACCACTAGATTTTCAGGAAGGAGAACATGTGTTTTTGAAGGTTTCTCCCGTAACCGGGGTCGGAAGAGCTCTCAAGGCTAAGAAGTTGACACCCAAGTATCTAGGTCCGTATCAGATTTTGAAGAAGATTGGGCCTGTAGCTTATCATATCGCCTTACCTCCGAGTTTATCAAATTTGCATCCTGTGTTTCATATCTCTCAACTGAGACGGTACAACCCGGATCCATCACATATACTCGCAGTGGACGAGGTACAGGTGAAGGATAACCTCACCAATAAAGCACACCCTCAGAAGATCACTGACCGAAGAATGAAGTCGTTGAGAGGAAAGGAGATCGCGTTGGTGAAGGTGCAGTGGGGAACCGAAGAGGGTGATTCTACATGGGAGTTGGAGGATAGGATGAGAGAATTGTACCCAAGTTTGTTCATCGAGTAGTTAATTTCGGGGACGAAATTCCTAAAAGGGTGGGAGTATTGTAACATCCTAGAAATTTCTACCCGGAGTTTTCGGAAACGATGTATTTTGAATGATTATATATATATAAGTATTATTCAGTGTATATGCATATATATGTTCTTGGTAGAAATAGGAGTAGTGGGGGCAAGATACGCGGGTTAGGCTAATTAAGGAAGAGAAATCCATAACTGGGAGGTTATGGGTTAATTCTTAAGTAATTAGTCTAAAAATCATCGTTTTGCGTGCGACTTAAAATTTAACGAAACCAACCTCTGAACCACGCTCGGGGTTCTATTCTGAGCGTTTTGATATATATATTGCTTGCTTTCGAAAACTGGCCCCGATGGACGCAGAGAAACGCGAGGAACTGGAACTAGAGAAATGGCACGCAAACCGAGGCAGGATTTTAGCGTTTCAAAGGTCAGATTTTCCCCACTTTTGTGGCTGAGTATGGGTCACAGTCAAAAGGGAAAGTGGGCCCTTTTTGCTCCACTCAAATGGAGACATGTGGCATTGCTTAAATAAAATAATAGAAAAAGAGAAAACCCTTTATTTAAAACCAAAAAGCTTTTCTCTCTCCTCACTCAGCCAAAGCAGAAAAATTCAGAAGCTCTCCCTCTTCCTCATGTTGCTTTTTCCTTCTCCTCCATTCTCCATTGAAACCCCAACAAAGCTCCAACCTTTGGCCATCATTTCTGCCCCAAATCGTGAAAGGAGGGCGTTTTTGGAGTCGTGAAGTGCGTGGCTACGAGTGGGACTTCGAAATTTCAGGTTTGGGTGGACTTCTTTCTCCTTTAATTTTCGTGGGTATGGGGTTTGGGGAGATATGATGGGTAGTCTTGCTAGGTTTCTGCTGTGTGATGATTATTTGTGAAGACTTTTGTTGAAAGCTTGTTGAAATTGCCATGTTTGGATGAGTTAGACATACCCATTCTGTTTTAGGGTTTTTGTGATGATGTTTGTGATGTTTATATGCTGAAATTGCTTATGGAAAACTGTTAGAGATGAATGGTAGAGTTAACCTAGGGTTAGAAAGTGAGAATGTGATGTTATGAGTGGAAAAAGAGTGAGGCTTTGAGAGTTGGAAGGTTAAGTCTGAATTCTGTGGTAAATGGAGGTTAAAGTGAGTTAATCCTAGCTTGAAATGTCATTTAGGACTTATGAGAAAGCTTGGACTGTGCTAGAGAGAAAAACAAATGACCAAAGTGAACAAAGAGCCATTTCTAGGGCAAATTTGGGTGTTGAAGAGTCAAATTTTGATTCGGTGAGATTTTAGGTGTAAATCCAGTTTGAACAAGTCTAAATAGATGTTATGGACTGGTGTGAGGTGAGAGTTTGCTTCAAATTTACCTCATTCTAAATTTCACTTTTCAAACCTAGAAAACCCATTGAATTGAGGGGTGTTGGACACCTAGATTCTGTGTTGCTGTGCTGTAAAGCTTGATTTTGGGTTAGACATGATTGATACATGATTTGGGACTTGTAGGAATTGATTTGGGCAAGATTGGATGAGAGGAAGTGTGATTTTCGAAATCTGCACAAAGTGGCTCTTTGTTCACTTTGGTCATTTTGTTTTTCTCTCTAGCACAGTCCAAGCTTTCTCATAAGTCCTAAATGACATTTCAAGCTAGGATTAACTCACTTTAACCTCCATTTACCACAGAATTCAGACTTAACCTTCCAACTCTCAAAGCCTCACTCTTTTTCCACTCATAACATCACATTCTCACTTTCTAACCCTAGGTTAACTCTACCATTCATCTCTAATAGTTTTCGATAAGCAATTTCAGCATATAAACATCACAAACATCATCACAAAAACCCTAAAACAGAATGGGTATGTCTAACTCATCCAAACATGGCAATTTCAACAAGCTTTCAACAAAAGTCTTCACAAATAATCATCACACAGCAGAAACCTAGAAGGACTACCCATCATCTCTCCCCAAACCCCATACCCACGAAAATTAAAGGAGAAAGAAGTCCACCCAAACCTGAAATTTCGACGTCCCACTCGTAGCCACGCACTTCACGACTCCAAAAACGCCCTCCTTTCACGATTTGGGGCAGAAATGATGGCCAAAGGTTGGAGCTTTGTTGGGGTTTCAATGGAGAATGGAGGAGAAGGAAAAAGCAATGTGAGGAAGAGGGAGAGCTTCTGAATTTTTCTGCTTTGGCCGAGTGAGGAGAGAGAAAAGCTTTTTGGTTTTAAATAAAGGGTTTTCTCTTTTTCTATTATTTTATTTAAGCAATGCCACATGTCTCCATTTGAGTGGAGCAAAAAGGGCCCACTTTCCCTTTTGACTGTGACCCATACTCAGCCACAAAAGTGGGGAAAATCTGACCTTTGAAACGCTAAAATCATGCCTCGATTTTCGTGCCGTTTCTCTGGTTCCAGTTCGTCGCGTTTCTCTGCGTCCGTCGGGGCCAGTTTTCGAAAGCAAGCAATATATATATCAAAATGCTTAGAATAGAACCCCGAGCGTGGTTCAGAGGTTGGTTTCGTTAAATTTTAAGTCGCACGCAAAACGATGATTTTTAGACTAATTACTTAAGAATTAACCCATAACCTCCCAGTTATGGATTTCTCTTCCTTAATTAGCCTAACCCGCGTATCTTGCCCCCACTACTCCTATTTCTACCAAGAACATATATATGCATATACACTGAATAATACTTATATATATAATCATTCAAAATACATCGTTTCCGAAAACTCCGGGTAGAAATTTCTAGGATGTTACAGCCTAACTCTCTTAAAATAGTCCCCAGTGGAGTCGCCGACTGTCGCAACCTACACTTCGGCAGGAGGGCGACGCGAGGCTCATGGATGCGTCTTCCAAGGGAGGAAGGCGCGCGGAGTCACCACCAACGTTTATTCGAGGAAAACGTCAGAAAAATTGAAACGTGTGGTCTACGAACTTTAAGTGTGAAAGGTGCAGGAGTTGTTTTAACGCACGGGGAAGGTATTAGTACCCCACGCATCCGTCACAAAGGACAACAACCTTTTATCAAATGTGCAATATCATGTCTTCAATTTGTTTTATTTTCCCTTTTTTATGTTTTTATGTTTTTTATGGACCTTTTGTATTTTTTATCTTTTTGTGGTCGACAAGGGTGTTTCCCTCGCTCCTACGTATCCTCAATTGCGATTAGGAAATAAAACCTACGTAGTTCTTTCAGAACTAAACTTTTCCAAAGCATATACTATTGCAAGCAATTCTTTCACAGTTGTGGCATAATTTATTTGAGCTTCATTTAAAACCTTTCTTGCATAGTGTATGACATGACAAATTTTATTTTTTCTTTGACCCAGAATTGTTCCGACTACATAATCACTTGCATCACACATTATTTCAAAATCTAATGCCCGATTTGCATCCCACATCCTTCTCCTTGTGGGTCTAATTTCAGCTTCTCCGATGCGTTTGATCATGGATAAGGGCATGAGGTTGATGCTCTAAATCAAGAAGTTCCTTGCCCACTGATAATTTCCCAATAGTCACATGAATTGTGAAACTACCGGGATCTCATGATTTTTTCGGAATGGATTTTTGGATGATTGCACTGCATCCTGCTTCCAGCTCTACTATTTCGTCATCCATGATTATCCTTTTCTTTATAAGCAATTCTTTCATGAATTTGGCATATGTTGGCAATTGTTCTAATGCTTTTGAAAAAGGAATGTTAATCTGCAATTTTTTAAAGATATCTAAAAAACGTGAGTACTGCTTTTCCTTATCCTTTTTTGATGGTGCGTTTGGATAAGGAAGATGTTGAATTGGTGGATGATCAAGTACAACTTTTCCTTTGTTGGATGCTGGCAATTTCTTCTTCTCTACTTCCTTCTCTTTAGCTAATAATTCATTTCTTTGCTCTTTTTCAACTACTTCTTTTTCCTCACTTATTTTCTCAACTCCTTCATTTGTCTTGTTCTCACTAAACTCACTTCCATCCTTCAAACCAACAACTATCCACCTCCTAGTAGTAACTGCCTTACACTATTCTCTTGGGTTGACCTCTGTGGTTGTTGAGAAGGAACCACTTCCGTGCTCAGACATTTGTTTCCCTAGTTGTCCCACTTGAACCTCTAGATTTTTAATAGAAGTGTCAGTGTTCTTTTGGTTTGAGATGGATACCTGCATAAACTGGTTTAAAGTATCTTCCATCTTGGACAATCTGTTTGGCTGAGCTTGTTGTTGCTGTGGACCCTTATTTGAAGAACCTTCATAAGAGTTATTAGAAGGACTTGAAAAAGAAGTGTTATTTGGACTAGAGTATGCATTATTATATGGTCTTCATCAATAAGGCTGATTTGAACCTGAGCCACCCCTATAGCCTTGGTAGCTTCCTTGAAAGTTTTGTTGAGGTCAAGCTTAGTTCTATAGATAATAGGCCTCCTCTTCTTGTTGTCCATCACTAGGTGCTGAACAGTGGCCATTCTGATGGTTACCTCAACTAAAATCACATCTCAAAATTTGTTGAACTTAGTGAGCTTGTTGTGTTTTCTATGATCCACCTTGGTGATATTGCTAAGGAAGTTGGCTTATCTGTTTTGTTAATGCCTCAATTTGTTGCGTCAAGAGTTTGTTTTGTGCTAGAATTGCATTTTGAGTGTCCAATTCCATTATACCTTTTCTTTGAGTCGGAGCTCTTTCATGATGACTTTGATAATCACTGGCTGCTATGGAGTCAATGATTACAATAGCTTCTTCCAGACTCTTAGACATCATAGTGCCTCCAGCTAGGGCATCAAGGATCATCTTGGTTTGAGGTCTCAAACCACTATAGTAGATATGTAGCTGTGCAGCATCATCAAGGTTATGGTTTAGGCATGTTCGCAACAAAGCTTTAAATCTCTCCCATGTCTCACATAGAGGTTCGTCAGAGCCTTGGGAGAAAATCATGATGGCGGATTTTGCACTGATAAATCTTGAAGTAGGAAATAACCTCCCTATGAATTTCTTCTCCACCTCTTCCCAAGTGTTAAGGCTTTTATTTGGATGTGATTGGAGCCATGTTTTTGCCTTACCTGCTAGTGAAAATGGAAAAGCTCTGAGGTAGACAGCTTCAACATATTTGTCAGAAGCTCCCATAGTACTGCATAGTTCCATGAAGGTAGACAAATGTGTGCATGGATCCTTATGATCCATTCCAGCAAAAGGGTGTGAGCTAATTAGACTCAACAGTGCTGGCTTTAATTCTACGACCTTATTGCTGAAAGGAGGAATGACTATGCTATTGTAATGTTTTGGGCCTTATTGATAAGCATAGTCACCCAGAGTCCTTCTTGGTGGTCTACTTCCTTCTCCTCTTTCAGCCATGTTATTTTCTACAAGTGGCTTATCAGTTGAGAGATAATTAGAAGAAGAAGACTTACCCAATGTTTTAGTGGTTGCTTGTTTATTTTTCTTCCTTTCCATCTTGGTAATTTCTGGATCAAACGACATTGAATTCGCTGGCGCTTTACCTTGCTTAAAGGAAAAAAGAAGACACTACAATAACTCATAAGCACCAAGGTTAGTGAAAAATAAAAGTAAGAGAAAATTTATACAAAAATTTTAAAATGAAATCAATAGGTACAAAGGTAAGAAAAAATAGGAGAAAGGAAATTTATACAAAATTTAAAAGAAATTTACAAAGGAATTTGACCTATCAAACTGAAAGTTTAAATACTAAAGAACTAAGTGGATGACTTGAGTCCCCAACAACGGCGCCAGAAACTTGTCAAGACATTTCGCAAGCATACCAATTGTCATTGTAGGTATCAAATTTATAAAAGAGTTCGTCTCCACAGGGACTTGAGTTACTTAATTCATTCGGATAAACGTTATCAGTTTAGTGGTTATGTAAAAATTCAATCGAATGTCATTTGGTTTTGTTTTAACTAACTAAAGATAACTGAAAGTAAAAGAATAGTGAAAATAATGAATTTGCGGAAAGAATGAAAATAACGGAATACGGAATTTAGTGTGTCAAAAATACAGAAATTATGAAAACCATTTAAATTAATTCAAGAAAACCCATGATTGGATTTCATCGTTCATACCCTTAGTAGCCTAATATGATTAACATGTATAGATCATTTTCTAACATTACTGATGATGCGCACATAGTTATCCCAAGTCAATTCCTTGCACTTGGCACCTAAGAATATTTACTAAATATTGATCCCTCACACATGCAATAAATATCACATCATTACAATTATATTCTCATGCTTTTTGCAATCAAAATGTTATGCTCTATTCCTAACAATGTAACATAAAGAGTAAAATCATTCGGTTCAAAATCTAAGATTACTTTCTAGTCGCACTTAGAATCCAATTTCATGGCACTAGTGATCAAATAGAATCAAGCATTATGAGTAGAATGAAATTACCAATAATGAATAGAAAATGTTAATACATATACAATATCAAAAGCGATACATAAGGATACAAAGATTACATCCAATCCTTTGGTTTTCTTGAATTAATTTAAATTTTTTTTGCAATTTCCATATTTCCGATGCACTAAATTTCGTATTTCATTATTCTGTTAATTCCATTATTTCCGTTATTTCTATATATTCGTTATTTTCACTATTCTTTTACTTTCAGTTATCTTTAGTTAGTTAAAACAAAACCAAATGTCATTCGATTGAATTTGTACATAACTATTAAACTGATAACCTTTATTTGAAACCTACAATGACAATTGGTAGGCTTGCCAAAAGTATTAACAGTTGTTCACCATGTTGCTCCCCCTATCTTGAACAAAAGTTCCATTCTTCTACTATCAATTTGCTATTTGGATTTTGCATTGAGGTAATAGGGAGTTTTATGTTCTTTTTGTCTTTTTATGAGCTTAAGAGGTTACCCTTCATTTTTTGGGCTCCTAGAGCCCTTTCTATTTCATTTGGAACTTGCAAATTCCTATCGTGGTGTTATTTAATTTTGTTTTAGATTTGAATACTAGCAAGAGTAGCTTTGATGCTTTGAAATAGTGCAATGGAAAAAAATGATAGATTTCATAATTTCCTTCTATTGGGTATTTGTTGATTTTTTTATGTTGAGGGGAAACAAAAAGAATAATTACAATGGAGAAAAAGAGTGCCTAAAGCATCAGTTGCAAGACTAGCTTGAACAAACGTTAAAGGGTTGATGTGAGTCACCAAAGGATTAGAATCAATTGTACCTCACTTTGCCAGAATACCTGCAACTGTGTGTTGGATCAAGTGGCCTCAGAATAATTAAGACGAGGGGGCTGAATTAATTATTAACGCGACTTGACTAATTAAAAAATTATCCTTCTTAACGTTACTAGATTCAACTAGGCTTTTACTACTATGTTAAGAAACTAAAGACCAGAAACACACACTTAACCAAAAGTAGAAGCGGCAATTAAAAGTACACAGTGGAAATTAAAGAGTGTAGGGAAGAAGAAGACAAACACAAGATTTATACTGGTTTGGCAACAACCCGTGCCTACATCCAGTCCCCAAGCAACCAACGGTTCTTGAGATTTCTTTCAACCTTGTAAAATCCTTTACAAGCCAAAGATCCACAAGGGATGTACCCTCCCTTGTTCTCTTTGAAAAACCAAGTGGATGTACCCTCCACTTGAACTGATCCACAAGAGATGTACCCTCTCTTGTTCTCAGTATAACAACCCAAGTAGATGTACCCTCTACTTGTGCCACAAAGGATGTACCCTCCAATGTGTTTGGACAAAGAATTCTCAGGCAGTTAGTCCTTTGAATCTTTGTAAGGGGAAACAAAAGATATCTCAGGCGGTTAGTCCTTTGAAATCTTTTGTTTAAGGGGAAGGGAAGAATCAAAAGAATTCTTAGGCGGTTAGTCCTTTGAATTCTCTTGGAAGAGGGAGAAGGGAGACACAAAAGAACTTAGGCGATTAGTCCTTCGATTCTTTTGGCAAGAGGAAGAAGTGAATGAAAAAAGAATAGCACAAGTTTTTGGTCAATGAACTTTTCTTGAAAGAGAAAGTATTGAACAAAAACTTTTAGAAAGATGAAGTGAAATGAATTAGAAAGTTCTGTAAAAAAACACGTTATTGAAATTCATGCCATGGTCACATATTTATAATCATTTGATGACTTAGGTTAAAGTTTGTGACTCTTGGCAATTTCTTTAAAACTAGTCACCCTTTTAAAAATTGTGACTCTTTTGAAAACTAGTCATTTAAAAAGTTGTGACTTTTGAAAAAAATCTTCAGAAACAAGTCACTTTAAGAATTGTGACTTTTGGAAATTTATTTTTCCAAATCAGTCACTGGTAATCCATTACCATTAAGGTGTAATCGATTACAAATCAACAAATGTGACTCTTCATGTTTAAATTTTGAAAATCAAAACGTTTAGAAACTCTGGTAATCGATTACAAGTATTGTGTAATCGATTATACAAGTTTAAAATGATTTGAAAATGTCTTATCACTAGTTGTGACTCTTGAAATTTGAAATCTAACATTTTAAAACATTGGTAATCGATTACATGATTATGGTAATCGATTACAACTTTGTAAATCAGTTTTGAAAACAATGTTGGCTACTGGTAATCGATTACTACCTTCTAGTAATCGATTACCAGAGAAAAAAACTCTCTGGTAAAAGCTTTTGTGAAAAATTCTTGTGCTACTCAATGTTTTGAAAAAAGTTTATAGTACTTATCTTGATTGAGTCTTCTCTTGATTCTTGAATCTTGAGTCTTGAATCTTGATCTTGATTATTCTTGAATTTTGATTTTTGAAACTTGATGGAATCTTGAAACTTGATTATTCTTGAATCTTGATTCTTTGAAACTTGATTCTTGAAGCTTTTTGGCTCCTGATTCTTTGGAACTTGCTTAACTCTTGATTCTTTGGCGTAATCAAAATAATCTTGGAAGTCATTGCTTCCACAATCTCCTCCTTTTGATGATGACAATCCTGAAATCAAGAGAATACACACAAGTTTTGTTCTACCATTGACTCATCTCTTTCTCCCCCTTTCTTTTTGAATTTATGCTTAATTTTAAAGCTTTGAAAATATAATATCTTGATTTCTAAAATACCCATTTTCTCTCCCCCTTTGGCAACATCAAAAAAAGGCCAAAGTGCATAAAACATGAATAATTTAAAACATACACAAAGCATAATTTGTAAAACAATCATAAATGATTCTAAAACATACATAAAGCATAATTTTAATAAAACCGAATTGAATATATATACCACTCAGTCATATATCGTCAAAATAACCAAGTCTAAGCATAAAACATAAACATCTAAGTGCAAAATACATAAATACATCAACTTCAGTCATAATTAACTAAGTACCAAATACTTAACACATATCCTATGTTCAGACAATAAATAACATAATGTCATAAATCATTCACAAAACATAATAAAAGCATATGTATTAAAAAAGTCATAAGTCATCATATAAAACAAATCATTTGTCTAAGTCACTGGCATCTAGAAGTCATAATTCTCTTCTAATGGTGTAGAAGGAATCTTTGGGTAGTGGCTTTGTGAAGATATCTGCGAGTTGATTTTTGGTATCTACAAATTCTAGAACACAGTCACCTTTTAGGACATGATCTCTAAGAAAATGATGCCTAATTTCTATGTGCTTGGTTCTAGAGTGGAGAACTGGGTTCTTAGATATATTTATGGCGCTTTTGTTGTCACATTTTATGGAAATATGGTCTAATACAATCCCATAATCAGATAGTTGTTGTTTCATCCACAGAATTTGTGCACAACAACTACCAGCAGAGATGTATTCTGCTTCGGCAGTGGATAATGCTACACTATTTTGCTTCTTGTTGTGCCAATAGACAAGAGCAAATCCTATGAATTGACATGTGCCACTAGTGCTCTTCCTATCTGTTTTGGATCCAGCAAAATCTGAATTTGAGTATCCTACAAAATTGCATAAAGAATTTTTTGGATACCATAATCCTAAGTTAACTGTTCCTAAGAGATATCCTATGATCTTTTTTACTGTAGTTAAATGTGAAAACTTTGGATTTGATTGAAATCTTGCACACATGCACACACTAAACATAATATCTGGCCTACTTGCAGATAAGTAAAGTAGAGATCCAATCATAACTCTATATTGCTTTTCATCAATGGGATGACCGGACTCATCTTTATCAAGGTAGCAACCAGTGCTCATAGAAGTAACCAAGTGTTTTGAGTTCTCCATTCCGAGTTTCTTATGAGTTCCTTGTTATATTTTGCTTGGTTGACAAAGATCTGATCATTTGTTTGTTTGATTTGTAGTCCAAGAAAGTAGTTTAACTCACCCATCATGGACATCTCAAACTCACTTTGCATGTCAACAGAAAATTCCTTGCACAAAGATTCATTAGTAGATCAAAAGATTATATCATCAACATAAATTTGTACCAATAAGATATCATTATCCTTCTTCTTTATGAATAAGGTGATATCTACCTTTCCTCGAATGATTTTTTTTTCTAATAAGAATTTACTTAATCTTTCATACCAAGTCCTAGGTGCTTGTTTTAACCCATAAAGTGCTTTCTTTAACCTATAGACATGATATAATTTTTGTGAGTCTTCAAACCCAGGAGGTTGTTCTACATATACTTCCTCTTGGATTAGACCATTTAAGAAGGCACTCTTGACATCCATTTGATATAGTTTAAAGTTCATAATAGATGCATAAGCTAAAAGCATCCTAATGGCTTCTAATCTAGCTACGGGTGCAAAGGTTTCTTCATAGTCTATCCCTTCTTCTTGGTTGTACCTTTTTGCAACTAGTCTTGCTTTATTTCTAATTACTATACCATTTTAATCTAGTTTATTTCTTAATACCCACTTAGTTCCTATAATGGGGTAGTTATGTGGTTTCTCAACTAGTTCCCAAACATTATTTCTCTCAAATTGATTTAACTCTTCTTGCATAGCAACTATCCATTGATCATCTATTATGGCTTCTTTAAAGTTTTTAGGTTCTACCATAGAAACAAATGCCATGTTATTGCATAAATCTTTAAGAGAGCGTCTAGTTGTTACCCCTTTTGAGATATCTCCGATGATGTTGTCAAGAGGATGATTTCTTGAAGTTTTCCATTCTTTGGGAAGATTATCATTTTCTTGGGCTATGTCATCTTGAACATCCTTGTTTTCTTCATTTCTCTTCCTTTTTAGATTCCTTTCTTGATTGTGCATATATTCCAAAGAATTTGCAATATCATCAAGAAACTCCTTTCTCGGAGAAGTAATATTAGTTTCATCAAAAGTAACATGTATTGATTCCTCAATTGTCATGGTTCTTTTGTTGTATATCCTAAAGGCTTTTATATGTAGGGAAAAACCAAGGAAGATGCCCTCATCCTCCCTAGCATCAAATTTACCTAGGCTTTCTTTACCATTGTTTAGGACAAAACATTTACATCCAAAAACATGTAAGTGAGCAATGTTTGGTTTTCTATTGTTAAACATTCATATGGAGTTTTCTTAAGAATGAGTCTTATTAAGGCTCTATTCATAATATAACATGCGGTGTTGATAGCTTCTGCCCAAAAATATTTTGGAAGTGGAGTGTCATTTAAAAGGGTTTTAGCGATTTCTTCTAAAGATCTATTTTTCCTTTCTACTACACCGTTTTGTTGGGGTGTCCTAGGTGCAGAAAAGTTGTGTTCTATGCCATATTCATCACAAAACATTTCAAAATCATTGTTTTCAAATTCACCTCCATGATCACTTCTAATGGAGATAATTTTGAGATTTTTCTTGTTTTGGATGACTTTTGCAAGTCTTATAAATGCATGAAATGCATCATTTTTGTGAGTAAGAAATAAAGTCCAAGTATATCTAGAATAATCATCAACAATTACTAAGGCATAGTAACTACCACCAAAACTCATGACCCTGGAGGGTTCAAACAGATCTATATGCAATAATTGTAATGGATGCGTGGTAGGGACAATGTTTTTAGATTTAAAAGATGCTTTTGTTTGTTTACCTTTTTGACATGCATCACATAATTTATCCTTTTCAAATTTTAATTTTGGTAAACCAACAACTAGGTCTTTTGAGATTGATCTATTTAGATGATCTATGTTAATGTGAGCAATTCTCTTATGCCATAACAAAGGATCATTATCTTTACTTAGAAAGCATTTATCATTTTCAGACTTTTGTTTCATATCAATCATGTAAACATTATTTTCTATGAAACCTATATGCTCAATATCTTTGTCATGTTCATGCTTGATAACACATTTCTCAGAATCAAAAGATACTTTATATCCTCTATCACATAATTGACTAACACTTAATAGGCTATGTTTTAAACCTTCTACAAGTAGCACATTTTCTATAGGAGTAGAGGAACTTGTACCTATTTTGCCGACTCCAATTATTTTGCCTTTACAAGCCAAAGATCCACAAGGGAGGTACCCTCCCTTGTTCTCTTTGAACAACCAAGTGGATGTACCCTCCACTTGAACTGATCCACAAGAGATGTACCCTCTCTTGTTCTTAGTATAACAACCCAAGTAGATGTACCCTCTACTTGTGCCACAAAGGATGTACCCTCCAATGTGTTAGGACAAAGAATACTCAGGAAATTAGTCTTTTGAATCTTTGTAAGGGGAAACAAAAGATATCTCAGGTGGTTAGTCATTTGAAATCTTTTGTTTAAGGGGAAAGGAAGAATCAAAAGTATTCTTAGGTGGTTAGTCCTTTGAATTCTCTTGGAAGAGGGAGAAGGGAGACACAAAAGAACTCAGGCGGTTAGTCCTTCGATTCTTTTGGCAAGAGGAAGAAGTGAATGAAAAAAGAATAGCACAAGTTTTTGGTCAATGAACTTTTCTTGAAAGAGAAAGTATTGAACAAAAACTTTTAGAAAGATGAAGTGAAATGAATCAAAAAGTTCTGTAAAAAAAAACACGTTATTGAAATTCATGTCATGGTCACATATTCATAATCATTTGATGACTCAGGTTAAAGTTTGTGACTCTTGGCAATTTCTTTAAAACTAGTCACCTTTTAAAAATTGTGACTCTTTTGAAAACTAGTCATTCAAAAAGTTGTCACTTATGAAAAAATCTTCAGAAACAAGTCACTTTAAGAATTGTGTCTTTTGGAAATTTATTTTTCGAAATTAGTCATTGGTAATCAATTACCATCATGGTGTAATCGATTACACATCAATAGATGTGACTCTTCATGTTTAAATTTTGAAAATCAAAATGTTTAGAAAGTCTGGTAATCGATTACAAGTATTGTGTAATCGATTACACAAGTTTAAAATGATTTGAAAATGTTTTATCACTAGTTGTGACTCTTGAAATTTGAAATATAACATTTTAAAACATTGGTAATGGATTACATGATTATGGTAATCGATTACAGCTTTGTAAATCAGTTTTGAAAACAATGTTGGCTACTGGTAATCGATTACTCCCTTCTGGTAATCGATTAGCAGAGAGTAAAACTCTCTGGTAAAAGATTTTGTGAAAAATTCTTGTGCTACTCAATGTTTTGAAAAACTTTTTTAGTATTTATCTTGATTGAGTCTTTTCTTGATTCTTGAATCTTGAGTCTTGAATCTTGATCTTGATTATTCTTGAATCTTGATTTTTGAAACTTGATTATTCTTGAATCTTGATTCTTTGTAACTTGATTCTTGAAGCTTTTTGACTCCTGATTCTTTGGAACTTGCTTAACTGTTGATTCTTTGGCATCATCAAAATAATCTTGGAAGTCATTGCTTTCACACTGTGTTGACTTGTTGATGAGTATGAGAGTCAAGCTCCATGCATATGATTTGAAGCTTTGAATTTTTGCAATTAGAGGGGCATATGAATGTCATTGCTAAACCCCTTGCACAATCAAATAGAGCACTAGCTGGGAGTTAGATTCACACACAACATCGCACAAACCAAGTGACCAAGCCAACTAAAGACCATTATAAATACCATGAAGCTTAGCACAAGTGCTAGAGGAGAAACTACAAGAGCATGGGAAGCCATGGATCAAATTCCCATCTGAATCATGAATAAACCACCAAACCCACTAGGACCAGGGTTGCTGAATTAGTTACCATCTGGGTTGATTTTGGCATTTCCCATAGGAGGGCGCGACCAGGCAACCTTCCTTGTATGACGCATAGAGATAGTTGTTGCATAGTTCTTGATGACCTAGTTAAGGATGTTATGGACTTGAGCCACCACTGAAGTTGTGTTGATGGGACGATCTTGGAAAACATCAGAATCACGAGCCTTCCAAATGTTCCAACAAGCTATTGAAACTAGAATGCCTTGAGTTCTCTTTGCTAAATGACAAAGCCATTCAGAACTATCCAAGTCAGATGCATGGAAAGAGACATCTAACTTTTAATAAACAAAACAGTTTGTAGGGATTCTCGTCTAGTGACTGAATCAATTTTTCTTAATCTCAGGTGGACTATCATCCAGTTATATATAAAATGTATCTTTAGCGAAAAGGCTTGTGTGCAAGAATGTGTCAATAATTGACTTTGAAAATACCATGACAAGCTAAAGAGGAGCATTAAAATACTTAGTTTTATACTAATTAACTCAACCTGAGCTACGTCCAGTTCTCCTTTACCAACCAGTAAAGGGTTCCACTAATCAAATTTGATTACAACTAGTATTCTTTTTTTCCACTTCTAGCCTACAAGTATTCTCAAGGCCACTATTGGCATAACCCTTAGACTCCTCCTAAACACCCAAGTATGATTTAGTCACTAAGCTACTCCTGGCTTTTCATAATAGAAGTTTGGTTTAGAATCAGAGATTCTTTTCAACACTCAAGTAGTGCACTTACAATGAAGTTCTTAATCTCACAACAAATCTTTGTATAATACAATGAATAAACTTTAAGCCCAGTGTTTCTCTCTACAAATATTATTTTTCTTTCTTTTCTTGATGCTCGACTCTTCTCTTTTTTGTACTTGTTTGTCAATTTTCTTCAAGTCCTTGATATCCTCCTTATACCGAGAGGCTCATTGTTGTGGAGAGGATCTTCAACATTGAATAATATGACCATTGTTGATCTTGATCATGTTTCCCAACAGAAACAGATATTACGCGTCTTTGTTAGATACTTGATCAGAATTTTCCAAAACTGTCATTCATAACTCAACATAAATCATTCAACATATAAAAGGAAATATAAGATGGATTCATGTATATGATCCTTTTAATAGAATCATATAATATGGCATAAACCAATTTATTCAAGTAAATATGTTTATTCAAATTGATGTTTGGATGGATTGGACGAGGTATTCATTCATGGATAAGTCTTATCTTGTGTTGCTTCTTGTCCTTAAACTTGTTAACTTACATACAATAAAATGGTTAACACAAATTTATATATATTTTTTCATCAAAACCTCAAGAGATGTGTGGATCATCCATTTTCTAACAAATCTTTCAAGAGATGAAGAATAGTTTCTTCATGAGATAGACCACTTACTACACAAGCAGCTAGAAATAATGTCTGTAAAGACAAAAACTTTTAGTGGGGAGACTTTTTGTGATCGGTGAGCCATAAAAAGTGTTTGATATGTTCAGAGAGATGCAGAGACCATATCTAGGAGTCTTGCGAAGTTGGGTTTCCATTGGCGAAGGTGGTTTGAGTGAGCCACTGGTATGTGGATTTAGTGGAGTAAACGCCATTTGGGGGGCATCCCATATCACAACATTAACCGTATCCTCATTCAAAAATATACTATTAATGATATTCCTAACATCTAGCGAAATAGGGCTAGCCATTAAGTTCCATTAATGGGACCTTCATCAAAAACATCGCACAAGGTCAACCTAGCATCTTGAAAGCTAAAATGGCTAAGCTTGTGGTTGTTGTGGAGCTCTATTTGAAGAACCTACATAAGATTTGTTAGAATGTCCTAGAAAAAAGTGTTAGTGGGACCAGAATATGCATTATTATTTTGTGGTCTCCAGCCATAAGGCTAATTTGAACATGAGCCACCTCTGTAGCCTTGATAGTTTCCTTGGAAGTTCTATTGAGGTCTTGCTTGATTCTATATATAATGGGCCTCCTCTTCCTATTGACAATGCTGAATAGTGGCCATTCTGATGGTGACCACCACAGAAGTCACATCTTAGAACTCGTTGAACTTGATGAGCTTGGTGTGTTTTTTGTGATCCACCTTATTCATATTGTTGAGGGAGTTAACCTATCTGCTTGGTTAAGGCCTCTATTTGTTGAGTCAAGAGTTTGTTTTGAGCCAAAATTGCATTTAGAGTATCAACTCCATTATACCATTTCTTTGAATCGGAGCTCTATCATGGTGACTCTGATAATCACTAGTTTCCATGGAGTAAATGATTACAGTTGCTTCCTTCGAGCTCTTAGACATTATAGTACCTCTAGCTGAGGCATCAAGAATCATATTTTTTTGAGGTTTCAAACCACTATAGAAAATATGTAGTTGTGCAGCATCATCAAAATTATGGTTTGGGAACCTCCACAACAAAGCTTTGAATCTCTCCCATGTTTCAAGAGAGGTTTATTAGACCCTTGGGAAAAAGTAGCAATGGCTGATTTTGAATTGATGAATCTAGACAGAGGAAAGAACCTTGCAATGAATTTTCCATCCACCTCTTCCCAAGTGTTGAGGCTTTTGTTTGGATGTGATTAGAGCCATGTATTTGCCTTACCTGCCTAGGACAATGGGAAAGCTCTGAGCTAGACAGCTTCAACATTTTTTTCGGAAGCTCCCATGGTACTGCACAACTCCATGAAGGTAGACAAATGTGTGTATGGATCCTCATGATCCATTCCGGCAAAAGGGTGTGAGCCAATCAGACTGAGTAGTGTTGGCTTGAATTCCACAACCTTGTTGCTGAAAGGAGGAATGACTATGTTGTCATAATGCTTGTCCTTGTTGACAAGCATAGTCACCAAGAGTCCTCCGTGGTGGTCTATTTCCTTCTCCTCCTCAATCATCCATGTTATCAATTATAAGTGGCTTTTCAGTTGAAGGAGAATCAATAGAAGAAGATTCACCTAGTGGTTTTTCTTTTTCTTTCTATTTTTCCTTTCAGTTTTTGTAATTTTCATATCAAATAGAGATTTATATGTAGGAAATTTACCTTGCATAAAGAAAAAAGAACACACTACAATAACCCGTAAGCACCATGTTTAGTGAAAATAAAATATAACAAGAGAGAATTTATACAAAATCAAAATAAAAGAAATAATTTTACAAAATCAAGGAAAATAGTCTATCTAATTGAAAATTTAAATCTGAAAGAACTAAGTAGGTGATGTGACTCAAGTCCCCGACAATGACGTGAGAAACTTGTTAGACTTTTGGCAAGCGTACCAATTGTCATCACAGGATTTATAAAAAGAGATGCTCACAAAAGGTGGAAAAATAATGAGTATCTTTAAAAATGGTTGGCCAATAGAACCCACAGTGTCCTAGCGGTCCGCTGAGGACCAAAATGACCGTCGGTAAGTGTGACTTGACAAAACTAAAGAATAGATTGAATCTCATGATCTGGCACACACCTGCGGATCACCTGTTCCATCTAGATCCATTCTTGCAAAGAAAGTAGAGCTTGATTTTGATCTTCTTGAGACTTTTAAGAGGGTGGAAGTCAACATTCCTCTCTTGGATGCCATTAAACAGATTCCAAAATATGCTAAATTCTTGAAGGATTTGTTCACCCGTGAGAAGAAGCTAAAGGAAAATAAGCCAGTGAAGATGGGCAGAAATGTTTCTACACTTATACAGAACAAAACTGTTGCTACCATTGCACCATCCACCTTGCCATAGAAGTGCAAAGATCCTGACACTTTTACTGTCCGTTGCACCATTGGAGATTTCACTTTTACAGATGCCATGCTCGACCTTAGAGTCTCAATTAATGTCATGCCCATATCAGTTTATCTAACTGGGTGACTCAAGTCCCCAGCAATGACACGAGAAACTTGTTAGACTTTTGGCAAGCGTACCAATTGTTGTCGTAGGATTTATAAAAAGAGATGCTCATAGTGTCCTAGCGGTCCGCTGAGGACCAGAATGACTGTCGATAAGTGTGCCTTGACAAAACTAAAAAATAGATTGAATCTCATGATCTGGCACACACCTGCGGATCACTTGGTCACTACCAAACCTCCACAAATAAGGATCATGCCACAGATAATATTTTGCATTAGTCTTAAGTTTGTCTGTCTATTTGAGACCTAGATGCATGAGGTGGGACAATAGATGCAACAATGAAATTCACAATGTCAGCAAACCAAGGTGTAACATGTAATAAATGCAAGTGCATGAAATGCTCATCAGAAAGTAATAACGTTGGTCCTCCGGTGCAATATGAATCTACATGTAACTTAAAAAACCATCAAGAAAGCAATAACGTGATTTACCTGCCAACCTCTCCAGAACCTGCTCAGTGAATAGGAGAGGGAAATGGTCCTTGCGAGTTGCATGATTAAGTATCCTATAGTCAATGCAATCTTACCAGCTGTTGGCCACTATAGTCGGAATCAACTCATTATCCTAGTTCCTCACAACAGTGATGTCTGACTTCTTAGGGACCACTTGGACAAGTGAAACCCTAGCGCTATCTTGAATAGGACAAATGATCCCTGCAACTAGTAGCTTCATCACCTCCTTCTTCACCATATCAAGAATGGTGAGATTTATCCTCTTCTATGGCTGCCTTATAGACCTAAAATCTTCCTCCAAGAGTATCTGATGCATACATATGGAAGGATTTATTCTAGGAAGGTCAGCAAGTGTCCACCCAATGGCTTTTTTGTGGCCTCTCAATACCTACAACAACTTCTTCACATGCTCAGGTGAAAGGCTATTGGATATGATGACTGAGAGCTTTTGAGCATCATCTAAATAGGCATATTTAAGGTGCTCAGGTAGTGGTTTTAGCTCCAAGTGTAGAAGCAAAGCTTCATGATGAATCAAGAGTATTTCAAAGATGTTTTGATGATAACAAAAATGATGACAAAGGTGATGACAAAAAGCTCAATGGTCAATCAAAGAATGAGTTCAAGATGTTCAAGATAGAATCAAGAACACTTCAAGATTCAAGAGGAAAGTTGAATTCAAGAATCAAGAATCAAGAGATCAAGATTCAAGACTTAAGATTCAAGAATCAAGAAAAGGCTTAATCAAGATAAGTATGAAAAGGTTTTTTTAAAAAAACTAAGTAGCACATGGATTTTTCTCAAAACATGTTTACCAAAGAGTTTTTACTCTCTGCTAATCGATTACCAAATTGTTGTAATCGATTACCAGTAGCAAAATGAATTTGAAAAAGTTTTTAAATGAATTTACAATGTTCCAATTGATTTCAAAAAAGCTGTAATCGATTACAATGTTTTGGTAATCAATTACCAGTGCCTTTGAACGTTGAAATTCAAATTCTAATGTGAAGAGTCACATCCTTTCACATAAAGGCTTTGTGTAATCGATTACACTGATTTGGTAATCGATTACCAGTGATTGTTTCTGAATAAAATCAAAAGATGTAACTCTTCAAATGGTTTTTGACTTTTTCAAATTGGTTTTAAGTTTTTCTAAAAGTTATAACTCTTCTAAATGGTCCTCTTGGCTAGACATGAAGAGTCTATAAAAGCAAGGCTTTGATTTGCTTTTCAATATACTTTTACACTTATTCAATCAATCTTTTACAAGCCTTGAATCTCTTTGAACTTCTTCTTCTTCTTCTTTGTACCAAAAGTTTTCTGAAGTTTTCTGGTTTTCCAAACCTTGAAAACTTGTGCTATTCATCTTTTTCATTCCCTTCTCCCTTTGCCAAAAAGAATTCGCCAAGGACTAACCGCTTGAATTCTTTTTGTGTCTCTCTTCTCCCTTTTCCATAAGAACAAATGACTAACTGCCTGAATTCTTTTGTGTCTCCCTTCTCCCTTGTCAAAGAATTCAAAACCACGCAGTCTGAGAATTCTTTTGATTCTTCCCTTTCCCTAATACAAAAGTGTTCAAAGGACTAACCACCTGAGAATTCTTTTGTATCCCCATTCACAAAGTATCAAAGGTTTAATCGCCTGAGATATTTGTCTTAACACATTGGAGGGTACATCCTTTGTGGTACAAGTAGAGGGTACATCTACTTGGGTTTGACTGAGAACAAGAGAGGGTACATCTCTTGTGGATCAGTTCTAGTGGAGGGTACATCCACTAGGGTTTCAAAGAGAACAAGGGAGGGTACATCCCTTGTGGATCTTTGCTTGTAAAAGGATTTTTACAAGGTTGAAAGAAATCTCAAGGACCGCAGGTCGCTTGGGGACTGGATGTAGGCACGGGATGTTGCCAAACTAGTATAAAAACTCTTGTGTGTTTGTCTCCTTCTTCCCTACTCTTTTACTTTCCATTGCGCATTTAATTTTCGCTTTTACTTTCTGTTAAGTTTCAGGCCACTCGATCCAACACCAAGGAGGGTGGCTGGATGATGGAAGGCAATCAAAGGTTGGTTGCTAGTGTAAAGGAAATAGGAAAGTCAGGATCTGCACATGTAACACAATCAGGGTGAATTCCAGAGGAAATCTCTACACAAATACTACATACAATAGTAGAATCATCAGTATCATCACAGGCACAATTAAAAGAACCAAGATCAAAATAAGAAAGTCAGAATAATCAGAAAGTAAATATGTTCACATATCTACACTATCTACTGCACCATCAATGACATCTACAAGGAAAATAGAATGCTCCTTAGTAGGATGTCTCAGGGCCTTAAAAATGTTGAAATGCACAACATCATCACAAAACTCCATGGAAAAAAGTTCCTGCATGCACATCAATTTTGCTCTTCATTGTCGTCAAGAATGGTCTCCCTAGGATCAATGTGGACCCATGGCTAGAAGACTCATTCTCCATATCCAAAATGTAAAAATCTATTGGGAAATCAGATTATTAACTCACACTAGCACATCTTCAATAACTCCAAGTGGAAGCACAACACTTTTGTTGGCTAGATGAATGACAACACCAATAGGTTTCAAATCACCAAGATGTAGTGCTCTGTTAACTGATGTGGGCATGACATTAATTGAGGCTCCAAGGTCGAGCATGGCATCTATAAAAGTGCAATCTGCAAAGGTGCAACATACAGTAAAAGTGTCAGGATCTTTGCACTTCTATGGCAAGGTGGATGGTGCAATGGTAGCAATAGTTTTGCTCTATATAAGTGCAGAAACGTTTCTGCCCATCTTCATTGGTTTATTTCCCTTTAGCTTCTTCTTATGGGTGCACAAATCCTTCAAGAATTTTGCATATTTTGGAATCTGTTTAATGGCATCCAAGAGAGGAATGTTGACTTCCACCCTCCTAAAAGTCTCAAGAAGATCAAAATCAAGCTTTACTTTCTATACAAGAATGGATCTAAAAAGAATAGGTAGAGGTCTTTGTTTTGGTGTAGAATCTGTTTTGGCTATATCATCAATTTTGGCACCAACATCTATTGAATTTGGAAGCTCCTGGCCACTTCTCAAGGTAAATGCACTCACATTCCTCTTTGGATTTAGAATTGGTTGTGCAGGAATATTGCCAGAACCTTGTTGCTGCAACTGGTTGACAATTGTAGCTAACTGTCCAATATGAGTCTGTAGGTCTTGGATGGTGGCACTCATATTTTTGTTGGAATTGAATGTTACTGATTGTCATTTTCTTCATTAGCTCCTCCAAGGAAGGTCTAGAATTTTTGTTGTGCACCGATTATTCAAGTGTAAGTGTAGATTGCTAGAATTGTTGTTGTTGTCTGAATGGGAGAGCTTGGAATGTTTTGGTGGAGGGCTGGAATTGTTGCTGTCAGAATGGCTGTTCTTGTTGTGTCTGCTGCTGTTGTGGATCAGGACCATACCTCGAGTTAGGATTATAGGTGTTGGAGTAAGGATTATATTGTTGTTGTTGAGGTCTCAATAGTTGTCTAGATTGCATGTGTCATACCCTAATTTCGTCCGGGGACTATCGTTTGTTGATCTTTTGATCCTTGTTAGTCAACTTACGGTGTTGAACACCAGTTACAGTGTGAAACAGATGACCATTCAATGTTTTGATCAAGAATGCAAAAGATACCAAAAGGGAGGGGCAAAAGGGTCATTCCAGGGGGTTTTCTGAACCTTGGCTCACCCAGACTAACCTCTAGCTCACCTGGGCCCCCAAATAGCTTAGGGGTGAAGTAACCAGCTTACCTGGGCGAGCAAGGTTACTTCAGGTTGAAGCAACAGCTCGCCTCCAGCTTACCCAGGCGAGCTGCCATGACCCCTAATTCCATATTTTTCTATAAATAAGTGTGAGGGAGGCCAAGTAAAGGGTTCCAAGGTCCAACATTGAGAGAAATTGAGAGAAATCAGAGAGAGGAAGAAGAAAGAAGAGAAAAATGAGGTTGAGGCGCTACCGAATTGCGACCGTAATCGACTTCTACATCGTTCTTCATTCGTCATCCGATTAGTTTTTGTTTTAAGGATTTGAATATGATCTATGCGCCCTTAGAGGTATTCTTTCTTGTTTTATGCATCTTCATCGCCTTCTTCTATCATCAATAATCTCATTTTCTTCTTGTAAAGTAAGTTTTAACCAATCATTAGTGCCACAAGTTATCTTTAAAAAGAAGATTGAAGATTAATAAGCAAAACCAAAATAAAACCAACTCATAAACTTATTCATTTCATCAAATATCACTTGAGATCGTTTCAAGGTCCAACGCCTTAACAATTCTCTCCGCTTTTCATCAAACATCACTTGAGGTCGTTTCAAGGTCAAACGCCTTAACGAATCTCCTCGCTTTTTTTTTTCAAAGTTTAAAACATCGTTTCAAGGTCCAACACCTTAAATGACTTTTGTTCATAATTAAAATCAATCTTCCGAAAAGCATAAATTCAATGTAACACATAAACTTTCAGACTTAAAGAACTACGTAGGTCTGAATTCCTCATCACACCTGAGGATACGTAAGAGCAAGGGCAAAACCTTTGTCGACCCAAAAATAAATAATAAAAAAAGGGAAAATACACAATTTTGAAGTCATGTTTTGCACACTCTATTAAAGGCTACCGTCCATTGTCACGAGCGTGTGGGGTGCTAATACCTTCCCTGTGCGTAAACAACTCCCGAACCCTTATTTTCAAAATTTGTAGACCTTCGTCTTTTTTGGTTTTCCTAATGTATTCCTCTAATAAACATTGGTGGCGACTCCGCGTATTTTCTTCATGAGAAGACACACTTTCTATCTCGCCTCGCCCTCCCGACGAAGGGTAGGTTGCGAAAGTTTGCAACTCAACTTGGGACTCTTAGAGAGTTAGGCCATTCAGTCAGTGTGCAATGTTATTATCATGACTTCTTTATTTATGTTCCCTTTTCCATTTTATCTTTTGTTTTGTACATATTTGTATATAACCTTTGCTATGTTGTTGTGTTTGGTGTGTGTTTGTCTATCGATTACCTTCATAGTTAGAAATATTTCTTTCTATGCACACATATCACCTACACCTCGCACACACATTGAGATATTAGGCCCCATACCTGGGTCTATGTGAGCCATAAGGAGTGGAGGTCGATCTATGGTTATGCTGGGTCTCCGATTCGCTTGATAACAGTGAAGCCTCATCTAGAATTTTTCTCTTTTGGTGATGCATTATCGCTGATAGTCCCTATCGCCACAATGTATTACCTAAGAGGATGATATCTCTAGAAGCCAGTAAAGTTACATCAAACCACCCTTGGGAGTTGTCACTAGAAGTGGACTTTTGGATCCTTTCCATCAGGTTCCTAGATTAGGGGGCACATAGCAAACTCACTATGGCATGTTCCTTGTGTAATGACCTGCCTCGTCGCTACGGTATCCACACTCTAATATTCGATGATTTCAATTTTTTTTATATATAAAAAGAACTTCCTTAATTTTTTATTATGAAAATAGAAGTGATTTTGTCACAACATAAATTCATCCAACAACACACCATTACTTAAGTGAATATGCATAATTACAAAGAAACAATAATTCGGTACATGTCATACACATAACGAAAATTAAATTTGTTCATAGATATAATTAAAATCTCAGTTTTACATCTTTAACTCAACAAAATAAAACTTAAAAACCAACTACGGAGGAGTTGATTACAAAACACAACTCTCTCCCAAAATAACGCCAACGTCATCACGTCAGCTCGGCGGCTCCTCACCAGAATCTTACTCTCTGCACCCTGCCACTGTCATTCTGCTCCCACGAACAAGGTTTGTGATCATCACAGGTATCAAACACACGATACAAAATTGCAAGGGTGAGTTCATTATAAAAAGAACCAATATGAATTCCAAATAACCAGAATTAGCAAGGAACATAGGCAAACATGATGAGCATACACAACAATCATTATTCAACACTCATATCCAACAAATATTCATCATCCACATCCAACAATTACTCATCATCCATCCATGGACCCAATCAAGACTACAGACACATAATGATGCATGCACCTGACTTAACACTCAGATTCAATGTGGTACGTACCAACAACAACCAAATCTCAGGAACTAGCCTAAGCGTGTCGACACGACACTCTCACTTAGGGAACTGTGCTGAGTTTGTCGAGACCACCCGGTTGTGCACGTAATAGCCCCCCTCCCATAGGTGATCAGCTTGGGAGCCCAAAGGTGTTCCCTACCAGGTGACAGCCCCCTAGTACAAAGTACACTTGGCCACAATTACTCTATTTTCTGTGTCGTATGAGCTATGATCACGGCCAAAAGTAAGTGCCAAAGACCATGGACCAATTATAGTGCCTAAGCATCCCCTTATAAATGCTTAGATTCTCTAACCATGCTAGTTACCCACGTGTGGGCCATCTGACAAGGTCAGTGCACTCTACCCCCAATGACATACACTCCATACGACGTATGATCGTGGCCAAAAGCTAGTGCCAAAGACCCTGGAAGGTCAGTGCACAGTGCCCCCCACAAACATACACAACATCCAACGTATGAACGTGGCCAAAAGCTAGTGCCAAAGACCTTGGAAGGTCAGTGCACAGTGCCCCCCATGAACATACACAACATGCACATGCCGATGCATTTCCAACATCAATCAACATTCCATTTCCATGTCATTCACAACATAAATATCATCTCATCTCAATGACGTTATCAACAACCTCATTTCATATTCACATATTCATTAATAATAACAATTCATGTTGACATGGTCTTTATTAACAACGTCATCTCAAATCAATATCGTCATAATTATCATTATCATCACATATCAATTAAAATCCTTAATAGCGACTTCAACAAAAAATCACATTTCGCACACACACACACACACACACACACACACACACACACACACACACACACACACACACACACATATATATATATATATATATATATATATATATATATATATATATATATATATATATATATCGCATCCCATTAGTTAAAACGTAATTTTCTTTGAAGAAAAATCAGCATACAACAAGGACTAGCAGATATCCTCATAGCTAGGTTCCCTGACCCTAACTACGGTGTTAAAACAGTAAATTTTATAATAAACTCCCCTCACGTATTGTGAGCTACCCGCAGTTTCCTCGTCACGTCACTTGGAGATGTCTTTTTCTTTTCCACTCGTCGATTCCACGCAATCCTCTACCATACCAAAATGAAGAAGACTTAATATGGATTTTCAGAAACAAAGCTAACAACAATGCTTTGGGTCAAACACCCACGTTACTTCATGAAAGAGCTGAGAGCTTTTCGGGTTTTACAAAGGAACATCATTTGGAAATTCCGACCACGCCAATGTGACCGGGGTTCAGTGTAGGTTACGAAAATAACATGAATTTCATGAAAGGATAACGTTTACAAAGTCTCTTTCTCTAAGGTTTTTCAAAGGAAGCATAAGACATGCAATGGCGGTTCCAAAGTCAGAAAAGATGCAAAGACAAGATGAAACTAACAAGAAATTGTTGGATCGAGTGACCTCAGAATAATTAAGAAGGGGGGGTTGAATTAATTATTCCTAAACCTTTACTAATTAAAAATTACTCTTCTAAGGCTTTTACTAAATTGTTAAGAGAATGAGGAGTAGAAGAGAAACTTAACAGAAAGTAAAAGTAGAAATTAAATGCACAGCGGAAAGTAAAAGAGTAGGGAAGAAGGAAACAAACACACAAGAGTTTTATACTAGTTCCGCAGTAACCCGTGCCTACATCCAGTCCCCAAGCGACCTGCGGTCCTTGAGATTTCTTTCAACCCTGTAAAAATCCTTTTACAAGCAAAGATCCACAAGGGATGTACCCTCCCTTGTTCTCTTTGAACCTAGTGGATGTACCCTCCACTAGAACTGATCCACAAGAGATGTACCCTCTCTTGTTCTCAGTCAAACCCAAGTAGATGTACCCTCTACTTGTACCACAAAGGATGTACCCTCCAATGTGTTAAGACAAAGATCTTAGGCTGTTAAACCTTTGATACTTTGTGAATGGGGATACAAAAGAATTCTCAGGCGATTAGTCCTTTGAACACTTTTGTATTAGGGAATGGGAAGAATCAAAAGAATTCTCAGACTATGTCGTTTTGAATTCTTTGACAAGGGAGAAGGGAGACACAAAAGAATTCAGGCGGTTAGTCCTTTGTTCTTTTGGAAAAGGGAGAAGAGAGACACAAAAAGAATTCAGGCGGTTAGTCCTTGGCGAATTCTTTTTGGCAAAGGGAGAAGGGAATGAAAAAGATGAATAGCACAAGTTTTCAAGGTTTGGAAAACCAGAAAACTTCAGAAAGCTTTTTGTACAAAGAAGAAGAAGAAATTCAAAGAGATTCAAGGCTTGTAAAGGATTGTTTGAATGAATGTTAAAAGTGTCTTGAAAAGAAAATCAAAGCCTTGCTTTTATAGACTCTTCATGGCTGGTCAAGAAGATCATTTAGAAGAGTTATAACTTTTAGAAAAACTTAATTTGAAAAAGTCAAAAACCTTTTGAAGAGTTACATCTTTTGATTTTTTTCAAAAACAGTCACTGGTAATCAATTACCAAATAAGTGTAATCGATTACACAAAGCTTTTGAGTGAAAGGATGTGACTCTTCACATTTAAATTTGAATTTCAACGTTCAAGGGCACTATTAATCGATTACCAAAACATTGTAATCGATTACAACCTTTTGAGAATAATTGGAACGTTGTAAACTCAGTTTGAAAACTTTTTCAAACTCATTTTGCTACACCAATATGGTAATTGATTACCAAAGAATAAAAACTCTTTGGTAAAGGTTTTGTCAAAAACTCATGTGCTATTCAAAGTTTTGAAAAAACTTTTTAATACTTATCTTGATTGAGTCTTTTCTTCATTCTTGAATCTTGAGTCTTGAATCTTGATCTTGATTCTTGAGATCTTGAATCTTAATTCTTGATTCTAGGCTTTCTTCTTGAGTCTTCAATTCTTCTTGATTCTTGAACTCTTGACTTGTTCTTGATTCACTTGAGATGTTCTTTGATCTTTGAGCTTTTTGTTCATCACCTTTGTCATCATCTTTTGTTGTCATCATTGTTATCATCAAAACACCTTTGAATCACATTCACCATGAAGCCTTGCTTGAAGCTTTGCTTCTACAGAAACAAGTGTAGAACCATGGTTACCTCGAAAGAAAACGAAAGGTCAGATTAGGGTTTTGTTCTCTACCGAAACCGCAAGCTAAGTTGGAAGATTCCGCTTTGGTTGAAGGGTTCCTCTCGGTGTGGGGTTTCAATGGAGAACAACGATGGTTTATGGTGGCTAATGGTGGCTGTGGGTGATGGATAAAGTGCTTGGGATGTTAGAAATGGATTTGAAAGAGAAAGAAGAAGAAATGGCGTTTTTCCTAAGCTACATGAAAGCAAAGGCTGAAATGCTTAAATAAGAAATGCTCTCGGGAATGGAAGCTTCGAGCACACGCCATACATCTTTTCAACGATCCCAACGGTCCGATCATGTAAAAGTGGCTTGTAAAGCTTCAGACCAAATTTTGAGACGATCCAACGGTTAACAAAGACTGCGCAGCATTTTTACCGAGGCAGCTCCATGTTGCTTCCTCAAGAAGCTTCATTAAGAGGCTTCCTCAAGAAGCTTTCCCGTGGCTTCTTTGAGAAGCTTTCTCAAGAGGCTTCTTTGAGAAGCTAGATCCTTATTTACCCACACCCTTCTATTAACTAAATTAACCTCCTTGAAAATAATTACGGATAAAAATAACACAATAAATAATCGAACATCAAACATAATTACTAATAATATATAGAGATATATATATCAGGGTGTTACACCTTGATTGCATCATGCATCTCTTCATGGCATCGTAATGGGCATATCATTCCTGCATTTATCATTTATCATATTCATGCATTGCATTTGCGTGAGTCATTGCATTATCATACATCTTCATTTAACATGCTTTTGTTCTACAAACTGCATACATTTTATTTTCATCGTTTGCATGTTATGTTTACTCATGCATGATTCTTGCATTTTCCTCTGCAAAAAAAAAAGGAACAAAACAAAACAAAAACAAAATAAAGGAGAACAAAAGAAAGTCAAAATAAAGCATGAAAGTTTACACCACATTCTTAGTTACATGTGTTGGGTACCATAAAGATGGCTATAAACCAACCATGTTGGGATTATACACTCATTTCTCTTTAAAAAAATGTTTGAAAATCATGTGAACATGCTACCTAATGCATGGTTAAATAGGAAATGATGGTTCTTCGGGCATCTCATGTCAATCTCATAATTACATTTGTCACGCATAGCATAAGTATGCCCTGGTCATTCACCCCTATGATATGTTGTCGAAGTATTGACAATAAAAATTTCTATTCCTTGGATTATGGGGTCAAACCAAGCACATGTTTTTTAGGAAAGGTTCATCAAGTCAAGGTCAAGTATGGAAGTAACCAGCTTGCAAAAGTTAGTGCAGCAAATGGATCAAGTTACATTGCTTCTTTGTCTACAACCAACACATGATTGAGCTAAATAATTTTTAAAAAAATTAAGGACTGTTGACGTCCATGTTTTATTTCCAGTTTCACTTTGATAATATGTGACGAACCATGTTGTTTTAATGAAAGTCTAAATTGATTCGACCCTATGTCCTGTATAAAATTTGAAATACTTCAACATTGCATCATTCACATACATCCATTGTTATTTTTCTTTTCACATTGGTGGCATTGCTCATTGCATTGTTTCCTTGAAATCAGAACTATAATCATTGTAATCAAAAGGAAAGAACGCGTTTTACAGCGCCCTTACCGAACGCGTGCCTGAGCTAGAGTAATGAGTGAAATAGAGGAGGTGCAAGAGCAGATGAAGGCCGACATGGAGGCCACGAAAGAGAAAATGGCCACAATGATGGAAGCCATGATAAGTATGCAAAAATGATGGAGGTCAATGTGGCTATAGTTGTTGCCACAAGTACTGCCACAGAAGTGGACCCGACTCACCCATCTGGCCTCAATCAAGTAAATCCTCCAATCTCAGATATAGTAGGGGAGGGAGGCGAATCGTTAGGAAGTATGGGCGGCCCCTATTTTTTGCAAGTTCAGAACAAGCATTCCTTCCCACCATATGGCTTGCCTCCCAACTATACACCACCCAATGTTGCACACGCTCCCAATGAGAGTGTCAATAACTCCACTCACATACACATTGAGAGCCAACAACCCCAATCTGATCATGCGTATGTCTCTCAACCCATGGGGGAGACATAGGAAGCACCCCGAGACCATAATCTAGTCGACTTCGAACCTCGCATCGAATATGCCACTAAGGGGCAAGCAGTTGGTGGCATTCCCCTAGCATTTTGCGTTGGAAAAACTACCTCCTGCCATAGTAGAAGGGAGAAATTTGATCACATAGAGGAAAGGCTGAGGGCTATTGAAAGAGGCAGAGATGATGCCTTTGATGACATGGAAGAATTGTCCCTCGTACCCGACGTGGTCATTCCTCCAAAGTTCAAGGTGTCAGACTTTGATAAGTACAAGGGGACTACTTGCCCCAAGAATCACCTGAAAATGTACAGTAGGAAAATGGGGGCATACTCGAAAAATGAAAAAATGTTGATGCATTTCTTCCAGGAAAGTCTTACTTGGGCAGCCGTCACCTGGTATACTAATCTAGAACCTTCCCGAGTCCATTCTTGGAAGGACCTAATGGTTGCTTTCATTAGGCAGTAAGTATCAGTACAGTTGTGATATGTCTCCAGATAGAATGCAGCTATAGAACATGTGCAAGAAGGAACATGAGTTGTTCAAGGAATACGCCCAAAGATGGAGGAACTTGGTAGCTCAAGTCTGATACCATCTATTGTTTGCAGGAATCGCACCCACAAAGACACCCAGTGGACTCGGAGAAGTCCAACAGGACCCTGGGGTTTCCAGCTCTGGTTACGGGCCTCTGTAATCTTACAGGGTGCCCGTTCCCCCCGGCAAGGTCACGTCATCATAGGTAAGTATGCACATCGCTCAACTGATTTCTGATTTCATCTATTGTTTGCAGGGATCGCGCCTGCAAGACACCCAGTGGACCCGAAGAAGTCCAACAGGGTCTTGGAGTTGTCAAGCTCTAATTATGGGTCTTTGTCAGTTCTACGGAGTACCTGTCACCTCCAGCAAGGGCATCAGGCCCCCTACTAATCGAGCTTTCATCAAGAAGTACTACGTCTCCAGGCAGGCGCAGGGTGAAACACCACATCAGCCTGGGGATGGCCAGCAGCGGGCAACAGACGCACCGCCATCACCTCTAGAGTTCACCTCAGCTCATCCACAAAAAGGTTAGAGCTTTGCTTACGACCCATGGCCGACCAATAGGTGACCAAGTCCAAAGTCAAAGGTAAGCAAAGTACTAGGTCCGTGACCGACAAGCCATGAAGCGTCCAGCTCAAGACGTTAAAGAAGCGCTACTAGGAGGCAACCTAGTACCTTTTAAATCTCTGCTTGTTATTTGATCACCTCTGTTTCTCAAGTCATAGCAGGACACACCTAGTTGCTCATGATCCTAGGAATTTAAATAAAACAAGCACAAGCTCGGAAGGTAGTCATACCTCACAAAATATATATATGTATGTTTAGGTAGAAAGATACCTTAGATATGCATGTATGTAGCAAAAATACTTCACAAAATATATATATGTATGTTTAGGTAGCAAGATATGCATGTATATAGCAAAAATATCTCACAAAACATATATATGTATGTTTAGGTAGCAAGATACCTTGGATATGCATGTATATAGAAAAAATATTATACGTATGTTTAGGTAGCAAAATACCTCATGAAAAAAAAAAGAGGAAAAAGAGAGCGAGCAAGAAAAGAATAAGAAGAAAATATATATATATATATATATATATATATATATATATATAATAATAATAATAATAAAGGTTGTCTAGCTAAAAAAACAACATGCTTTTGAAAAGAGACGACTTCCAACTTTTCTTTGAAAAAATTTGTTGATCATAACTAGTTTTTGAAAGAATGTGTATACAACTGAAGGGTGAATGCTGTGAAAATTTTCCCGGACGCCCAAAATGGACTCGAATGAATGCACAAATTGATAAAAGAACGTATTTTGGAAACACCGAGTTAACTTAAATAGGGAAAATGAATCCTGAGCCCTAGTGTCACATGACCATAAAAAACTTGATGCTTGAGTATCCACATAGGTACATGCATGACCAGTTTTGCATAAAATTTCCTAATCATCATTTGTTGCATGTGTATCATGGGAATAATGTGGGGACATCCCCTTTATCCCCGAACCGCTGGCCAAATCCTGACATGTATCATGACTAGCCGTTCTACAAGCCTTGAGCCAAAATCCTAACTCACCATAATCCTTACCCTCGGAAGAAAACACAAAGAGAAGGAAAATTCCCAATCCAAGAAAGGGAGAAGACACAAAAAAAGAAGAGAGAATTCCCAATCCAAGAAAGGGAGAAGACACAAAACAGAAAGAAAATTCCCAATGAAAGAGTGGGAGAAAGCAAAAAAAAAAGAAAGAAAATTTCTCGATCAAGGATCGGAAGAAAATAGAAGAAATATGCAGAAAGGTCTTCGGATTTGATAGGAAATGATTTGCAAAATCAAGTCATGACATATCTATGGTTCGGAATTAGGATAAAACACTTGCCTGTGTGAGATTGATACACTTTGAGTGATTTTCTCCTATCTTTGTTGGACCCCGTGTTTCCTCTAAATGGTCGTTTAGAAAAGAAATGCTAACATCCAAAATCTCATTTACGGTTATGAGAAAATTTCATCAGCATACTCTCCTTCCCTGATAGACACATTGTCTTTCATTCCAAAAGCATATGTTGCTCTGATCAGTTGGAAGTTTTGTCTCTTTACTAAAGCATGTTCGCATTTTGGTGAAGAAAACACCGAGACTATTTTTAGTCTCACAGTTATCAAGAACTACGTAGGTCTGAGTTCCTCATCACAAATTGAGGATACATAGGAGCAAAAGCCCTGCTTTTGTCGACCACCCCACTTTTTGTTACCGTGACCCAAGGGTCTAGTGGCATGCGGAGCCACATGACCGTGGGATCCCCAATTTGTTAACGTTTGTTTCATTTTGATTGACTTTTGTTTTGTACATACATATCGTTTGAGTCATTACGTTAGTACTTGTTTCGTTGTTGTCAATAGTGTTTGTTGAAATTCCGGAATCGCATAGAATTTTTCATTTAGGAACGTCGTCCTAAAAATAAAATGAACCAAAATCATGATAAAAAAGAAAGAAGTGTTGTGAATAAAATGTATGCGTATATAAAGAAAAAGGAAAATGTGCATAGAAGGGTTTTTTATAATACGTGTAGAGAAATTCTTGTGTGTGTGAACAACGAGTGTATATAAAGAAACTTTTGTATGAACCATAGGTGTGCGTTGGAGAAAAACGAAAGAGATCTTTGAATGTAAATAGGGTTTGACCGTGTGACGTAAAGAGAGAGAGTTCCAATGCGTATACAGAAAAAGTTTGTCATGTATAAAAGTGTAGGTATACAAAGAAAGATTTCTTCATAGAGGACCATAGGTGTATAATTTTGTGAATATATAAAAATGAAACAAAGGAAAAAGAAAGAAAAATTGCGAAGGTCGACATGTTATAGTTAAGAAGTATAAATCATTCGTAAAGAGCAAACGTATCTTCTGGAGACAAGGGACTGATGCTAAGAGTTTATTTTCTGGAATAAACCGAGATAAGAATGGATGAATTCATTGAACTGATGAAAGAACATAATTTGGAAACATTGGGTCTGTTTGTGTAAATTCCCAACCGTAGTATCACAATGCCATAAACGGGCTGCTTGAGTGCCCACCTGGCTGTAGCCATGACTAATTTTGCACGTTGTTTTCAAATCATCATTGTCACGCGTGCCTTATGGAACAATATGGAAGTTCAGCCCGAAATCAACACCTTGACACCCAAATTTGATTCGCCCCGGATATCAAGATTGGGTTCCCACGATAAAAGACCCCATTGAAACACAACCTTAGACCTTTTTGAACATTGGCCTATAAAAATGAATCCTTATTCCTTCCCCGAAGCAAAGGACTGCGGAATCTCCTCAAGGGAGAGCGAATAGAATGCTGAAACCCGATTTCCCAAAAGAAAGGGATGGGGAAGGAGAAGTGAAAAGAAAGAAAAGGAAGAAATGGAAAGAAAGAAAAAGAAAAAGATGAAAATAAAGAAAAGAACAATGAAAAAGAAAGAAAGAGAAGTGTGTCTTCCTTTCAGATTGCCATTCAAGGTCATTCTCGACTGGCGATATCCTACCCCACATGAACAAAGAGGAAAAGACCGAAACACCCAGCTTCCTCTCCAAAAAACACTACCCTCGAGAAAATCCTATTGGTCCGTGATCGTACGTTTGATCTTTGATTCGATACGAAGTCGTGTGCAAAATAAAGTCATGGTGCAGTTATGGTTTGGGAATAGGATAAAACACTTGCCTTGTGAGTTTTATACACTATGAGTGATTTACTTTCAACTTAGCCCGAGGTTTCCCCTGCGTGTTCATTTAAAAGCTAAAAGTTGACATCTTGCCCTTCATTCTCGGTTACAAGGAAGATTACCCTTGGCACAAGTATATTGTTTCTCTAAGATATGGTGCTGTCGTGACTGATTTATTTTTCTTTACAAAAAGCATGTTTGCCTTTCAGGTGGAAAAACCTGGTGGACCGTTCGGTCCTGCCAAGCACTTTTTTCGGAGCCCCATGAATGTCATTGCCTAGCGCTGTTCATGTGTCCTCCACCTTCGAGTTTGGAGCTATGCTTCATGATTGCCTAAGTGTGGACCCTCAAGTGCAATCCTCCATTCTCCACTTTTTTTCGGAGCCCCATGAATGTCATTGCCTAGCGCTGTTCATGTGTCCTCCACCTTCGAGTTTGGAGCTGTGTTTCATGATTGCCTAAGTGTGGACCCTCAAGTGCAATCCTCCATTCTCCCTTTTTTTTTGGAGCCCCATGAATGTCATTTCCTAGCACTGTTCATCTGTCCTCCACCTTCGAGTTTGGAGCTATGCTTCATGATTGCCTAAGTGTGGACCCTCAAGGCAATCCTCCATTCTCCACCTTTTTCGGAGCCCCATGAATGTCATTGCCCAGCGCTGTTCATGTGTCCTCCACCTTCGAGTTTGGAGCTATGCTTCATGATTGCCTAAGTGTGGACCCTCAAGGCAATCCTCCATTCTCCACCTTTTTCGGAGCCCCATGAATGTCATTGCCTAGCGCTGTTCATGTGTCCTCCACCTTCGAGTTTGGAGCTATGTTTCATGATTGCCTAAGTGTGGACCCTCAAGTGCAATCCTCCATTCTCCACCTTTTTCGGAGCCGCATGAATGTCATTGCCTAGCGCTGTTCATGTGTCCTCCACCTTCGAGTTTGGAGCTGTGTTTCATGATTGCCTAAGTGTGGACCCTCAAGTGCAATCCTCCATTCTCCACTTCTTTCGGAGCCCCATGAATGTCATTGCCTAGCGCTGTTCATGTGTCCTCCATTATCAAGCGCGGAGCCTCTGGTGACTGGGAAATATGTTCTTTTGTTGTTTTGCGGATCGGTTCCTTCACCAAACATGTGTATATGTGTATATGTATATTATATTCGTTGTTCTTGTTGTTGTTTGTATTTTGTTTTGTGTTGTACAGCAACAAAGAAGGAGTAGAGACGAGAATCGTCATCACGGAAAGGGTAGGATGGACAAAATCAGTGTCTTATCTTTGCTTTCCTCTTATCTTTGATGAGAGGTAAGTAAAGAGGGGCAACTGTCATACCCTAATTTTGTCCGGGGATTATTATTTGATGATATACAACCTTTGATTGGCCGCTTCAAGATACTTGGCACCCTTTGTTGCACAATATGTGAAGCCCCGAGACGTGCCGAAAATCAAAAGGAAGCAGGCTTACGCAATCCTTGAAAATTTCATAATGTGACGGAAATCGAAAGGAGGTGTTTTTCGCAATCCGTGAGTTTTCGTAACTTCTTCGAAAGCTAAAAAAGAGTAAATACATAATCCGTAAGGATTCGTAACCTTGCGGAAGGAAAATAAGTATCGTTACGAAATTCGTAAAGTTTCGTAACGTTACGGAAAAAGAATTACCAAAAAAAGGTAAAGGGGTGTATTTAGTAAAATGGGGGTGCAAATAGTAATTTCGAATCTGGGCCCTTCTAGAGGTTTCTGGGCAATTTCTTGCTTAAGGTTGAACCTCCTCCCCCTTTTTCCTATAAATAGGCTGAAGGGGGTTGTTCTAAGGATCCCGGATGCCCCTGGTGAGGTATTTCAGCTGTTTTGGGTGAAAAAAATTGTTTCCGTGAAGAAAATCCAAGCCGAGGTGCTTCCGTAACGCTTCCGAGAGGTTTCCGTAAGCAAATCCGTGAAGGTTTTCCTCCGTTGTTCACCGTTCTTCGTTTTCTTCAGTCTTCAACTGGTAAGTACCCCAAATCGAGCTTTTCAATTCATTCTATGTACCCGTGGTGGTCCCCATTTGTTTTGTGTATTTTTATTCTCGTTTTCATTCGCTTTCTATACCCCCTTTTGACGTGCTTCAGTCATTTATTTAATTTGTTTCTCGCCTAATCTAAAAATAAATTAAATTTCCACCGATCATTTGAATTGTATCATCTGTTAATTTCTGTTAAAATGAATTCTGACCGTTCGGTCATGCCGTAACCACGTTGGAAATAAAAAAAGAGGTAAAATAATAATATAATAATCAAAAAATACCCTTTTAGTAAAATAAAGCGAAAAATCAATTAGACATTTTCTCTTTGGGATTTCTCATTCTTAATTGAATTGACTAATAACTAAAGTGAAACTAAGGCTAAAATCAACTCGCCTAGTCAAGCTCGTCCACAAAAAATAGGGTTTTGAAAGTTTATCATTTCAGTTTCTTACCAAGTAAAATGGATCATTTTTAAGGTCCAACGCCTTAAAATGATCACCCTTCAAGTAAAAAGAATCGCTTGATTCACGCATGAGAAAGAACTATGTAGGTCTGATTTCCTCTTTGATGGATGGTACGTAGGAGCAAAAACCCCGCTTTTGTCGACCTCAAAAAATAAAAAGAAATAAAAGTTAAGGTAACACAATTTCCACAAATCTAAAAAATAGGCTGTTGTCCTTTGAGACAAACGTGAGAGGTGCTAATACCTTCCTCAAGTGTAAATATAACTCCCAAAATTTTCATTTTGACCGGTTTCCTTCAGTTTTCCCGATGTTTTCCACAAATAAACGTTGGTGGCGACTCCGCGCATCTTTCCTCCTTTGGAAAGCGCACCCGTGAGCCTCGCCTTCGCTCGCCCGCGAAGGGCACGTTGCGACACTAACAATGTGTAAAACACACACAAAAAAAAGTCAAGGAAATACACAACCTAATCAATCACATGCAAAAGCCTTGCTTGAGTGAATGAGTGTCTTCTTGAACTTAAGAGAAATTCACAACTCTTTTTTCACCATGAGATCTTCAAAAATGAAGTTTAGAAGTTGTGAGTCGCACTTTTTCTAAGCACTTAATCTTCTCTCTTTATTTCACTTATTTCAGCTTGCACTTTTTAGCACACTGAAGTGAGACCATAAGGTGGCTATTTATAGAGAAAACAATTATAACCACCTGTAATCGATTAAATATTCAATGTAATCAATTATTTCAAAGGAGTAATCAATTATATTATCATTTCAATCGATTAAAGTGTTCTTCCCAAAATCTGGAAAACATTCAAGAACAATGTAATCAATTAGATTCTTGATGTAATCGATTAAAATGTTCTTGATCACTTTCGAGAACACTTTTTATAACAAGGTAATCGATTACGATTATCTAGTAATCATAGAGACTCCTGAAAAACTAATCATTGTCTCAATTGAACTGTAAAATCAATTACGGTTACCTTGTAATCGATTAAATTGATACGAGAATCTCTCTTCAAGCGACAAACACTTGTGTAATCAATTATGATTAGCCTTGTAATCATTTAAAATGGAGAGTTTTATGCACTAAAGAAAGTTTCTAACTTTAGCAACAATCTTTTTACTCCTACATGATGATGCATGATGTACATATGAACAGATAGAGACTAAGATGCAACACTCAATACAACAATCAATACAAATGCCATTCAAAAGAGTTGGGCATGTAAAAATACAAAACTTCTTCAAGCTCCAAGACTTAGTCTTCGTGTTTCTCCCCCTATCTCTAACAGTTTCATGGCTCTAGGATTCTTAGGAAGGAGTTCCATATTGGCCAAAAATTGTGCTTGTTTAACACTCACCCCAAGCTTATTATGAGTAAACTTTGATTTAGATGGATGGACCTTTTGTTATTACTAATTTTTTCCCCATGGTTCGGTTGAAATTAAAAAATGAAGTTACCTGCAAATTCTTCAAAGTAAATGGTCACCAACTTAAGCTTCTTCATGAGAGCCCTCAAGTGGAAAAGGAGTTTGTGGCGGACCTCTATTTGTTCTTTCTAATTTTATGTGATGATGTGCCTTAAATGGAACTTGAGGAGTTTCTTTCTCCCTTCTTTTATATGTTGTCTCTTTATTTGCTTTTCATTGCATGCTTACATTGAGGACAATGTGCACTTGAAGTGTGGGGGGAAGGGTTTAAAAAAAAATATGTTTTCTGTTTGTTGTTTTTTGTATATGTTGTTATTTTCTATTTCTGTATTCTATTTTAGTTTTTGTATCTTTATCTATTTTCTATTTCTGTATATCTATGTTGTTTATGCTTTTGTTGTTGTTTTCTGTTTTCTATTTTGCTATATTTGTTTTGTTTTTCCATTTTTCTATTTTTACATCCAGAAAATAAATAAAAAATATTATATATATGTATATATATAAAGATTTTGCAATTGCTGTTTTCTATTTTTTTGTTGAATTTAGGCACTTTTTCATGTCTTTCATAGGATTTCTAACTTGTATAAATTGTGAGAGATGTACCTTTTTTAGTTTAATGGTTGTAGAAGCAAAGCTTCATGATGAATCAAGATTGATTCAAAGATGTTTTGATGATAACAAAGGTGATGACAAAAAGCTCAAAGGTCAATCAAAGAATGAGTTCAAGATGTTCAAGATAGAATCAAGAACACTTCAAGATTCAAGAGGAAAGTTGATTTCAAGAATCAAGAATCAAGATTCAAGGATCAAGCTTCCAAGAATCAAGATCAAGATTCAAGACTCAAGATTCAAGAATCAAGAGAAGGCTTAATCAAGATAAGTATGAAAAGGTTTTTCAAAAACTGAGTAGCACATGAATTTTTCTCAAAACATGTTTAGCAATGAGTTTTTACTCACTGGTAATCAATTACCAGATTGTTGTAATCGATTACCAGTAGAAAAATTGATTTGAAAAAGTTTTCAAATGAATTTACAATATTCCAATTGATTTCAAAAAGCTGTAATCAATTACAATGTTTTGGTAATCGATTACCAGTGCCTTTGAACGTTGAAATTCAAATTCAAATGTGAAGAGTCACATCTTTTCACATAAAAGCTTTGTGTAATCGATTACACTGATTTGGTAATCGATTACTAGTGATTGTTTATGAATAAATCAAAAGATATAACTCTTCAAATGGTTCTTGATTTTTTCAAATTGGTTTTAAGTTTTTCTAAAAGTCATAACTCTTCTAAATGGTCCTCTTGACCAGACATGAAGAGTCTATAAAAGCAAGGCTTTGTTTTGCATTTTATATCAATCCAATCAATCTAATACAATCCTTTACAAGCCTTGAATCTCTTTGAACTTCTTCTTCTTCTTTGTGCCAAAAGCTTTCCAAAGTTTTCAGGTTTTCTAAACCTTGAAAACTTGTGCTATTCATTCTTTTCATCTCTTCTCCCTTTGCCAAAAAGAATTCGCCAAGGACTAATCGCCTGAATTATTTTTGTGTCTCTCTTCTCCCTTTTCCAAAAGAACGAAGGACTAACCGCCTGAAATATTTTGTGTCTCCCTTCTCCCTTGTCAAATAATTCAAAACGACACAGTCTAAGAATTTTTTCGATTCTTCCTTTTCCCTTATACAAAAGTCTTCAAAGGACTAACCGCCTGAGAATTCTTTTGTATCCCCATTCACAAAGTATCAAAGGTTTAACCGCCTGAGATCTTTGTCTTAACACATTGGAGGATACATCCTTTGTGGTACAAGTAGAGGGTACATCTACTTGGGTTGTTGACTGAGAACAAGAGACGGTACATCTCTTGTGGATTAGTTCTAGTGGAGGGTACATCCACTAGGTTCAAAGAGAACAAGGGAGGGTACATCCCTTGTGGATCTTTGCTTGTAAAAGGACTTTTACAAGGTTGAAATAAATCTCAAGGACTGCAGGTCGCTTGGGGACTGGATGTAGGCACGAGTTGTTGCCGAACCAGTATAAAAACTCTTGTGTGTTTGTCTCCTTCTTCCCTACTCTATTACTTTCTGTTGTGCATTTTAATTTCCGCTTTTACTTTTGGTTAAGTTTCTCTTCTACTCCTTATTCTCTTAACAACATAGTAAAAGCCTTAGAAGAGTAAATTTTTAATTAGTAAAGGTTTAGGAATAATTAATTCAAGCCCCCCTTCTTAATTATTCTGAGGCCACTTGATCCAACAATGGTTTCATGCTTGATGTGAACCATTGTTGCAATTGCTGAAGTGATAAGTAGGCTTGGAAAATAAAATTTAAGGAGGATCATGTGTGATAGAATTATGCGTTGTGAGTTTTTGGGCTTTTGTGGATGGATTGCACTATTCCATTCATGCTCTTTCGTGGGAGATTTCACCCTTGTGCTAGATTACTCTAGGTTTTCCCCTTCCATCTCTTGTCATTCCTTGTTGCATGTTCGACTAGAATACTTGTTTACTTCCTCTTCCAAATTGGTATTACTTGTTTTTATATGGGAGTGGTCTTACTGGCAAGCGCACCGGGTCGCCAAGTAAAATAATTAAAATGGAATGAACCTAGTATCGAACACAGGGAACTTGTTCATTTAGCAAAGTTTTGTTAAGTAAGGAAGCATTTGCAAACAGAAATTAATGATTGTGAATTAAAGCAAAGGTATGTTCTATCCTAGGTAAAAGCAATAAACGAGAACAATTAAGTGTGAAAACAAATATCTAAAGGCATTGGGTCCTCCTACTGAGTAAGTTGATGCAATTAAATATGTTTTTCTAATTAAAGATGTTCCTGTGTTCTATGTTGAGGACAAAAATACCAAACACCGATTCCTTCAGAGTTTGGACTAATTTAAATCAAACTTCATTTGCAGATCCCTCTTGTTGAACTTATCCTAATTTAAACAGCATTATACTCACAACATAATAAAGAAAACTAAAACCCTGCACACTATCCCTAGCAATGCAGTTATTCAGTCCCTGCTCTATCAAGTTCTAAGGAAACAATACATTTTCCAATGCTAAAGTCCCTAACAGCACACACAAATGGGTGATCAAGCCACATGAATGCATACAATAAGCATAGATAGTAGCAGCGAACACATAAACCAACCTTAATTAGATATGGAAAAGAGTTTACATCAACTACTCAATAAGAATCCCCAACTTAGGGTTTTAGCCTTTCATGGCAAGGAAGCTTCTTTTACACTAAAAAGGAGGAATCAAGAGAAATTGCTTTCTTACAAAGGAGTGGGGATGTGCCCTCCACCTATAGGAATCTCACAATCATTCAAAAACTCACCAATCTCCCTAAAAGATGAAAACTTGGCCCCTTGCTCTGCTCTATGCTCTCTGAAATTCACACTCTTTAGACCTCGCGGTAGTGAATAGTTCTCCTTGCTCCCTCTGTGCAAATCAGGCTTAAAAAGGGCTTCCTGATCTTGATCGTGCTTAGCGCCATTCTCGTGCTTAGCGCGAGTAAGTGAATTTGAGCTTAGCACCAATCTCGCGCTAAGCCTGGAAAGTGACAGGCAACTCGCTTAGTGAGCTGATAACGCGCTAAGCACGTGCTTGCGTAGCAGATGTCTTTCCTGATTTCCCTTTACTCGCTAAGCGTGCTGGTGCTGGGCTTAGCTGTTGATGCGTGCTAAGTGCAATGAGCTCGCTTAGCACGATGACTCCTTTGGCACTTCTTCAAAATAGCTCCTATTTGCCTGAAGTTAAAGCAAATTTAACATTAATTCCATGTAAAGGTTGACTAGCATGCAATTGAGTTGGCAACTTACTTAGTGTTTCAGTTAAAGCTTCAAGTTGCTTGGACAACAACTTATTTTTGGCCAACAAGGGATCTTGTGATGAAAGCTCCAATAAAATCTTCTTGGTTGGAATATGAACTCTATCATGCAATATTACGTGGTCACCGGTAGCCATATTTTCAATTAAGGTGACCAAAATGCTTTGAAATGCGTGTATGTAGCTTAGGTAACAAAATGCCTTGAATGTGTGTGAGTTCTCCCAAATTTGCATTGTTGTTTTCATGTTGAAAGGGGTCATATGCCCTTCTTGTTTGACCTTGCTCGTAAGATGGAAATTCTTTGTGAACTAACTTCCCGAATGTTGTTTTTTCGCAAAAGATGGCTCCGAAGAAGCTCTCCACGAAGAGGTCTAGAAAGGACGCCGCTGGAGAAGGCTCCAGTGCCACCTTGGAGTTTGATAGTCACCGGTTCTGGAGTGTCGAGCACCAGCAGCGCTTCGAGGCCATTAAGGGATGGTCATTCCACAGGGAAATGCGTGTCCAGCTCAGGGAGGATGAGTACCCTGACTTCCAAGGAGAGATAGCTCATAGGCATTGGGCACGACTAGTGACCCTTATGTCTAAATTTGACCAGGAGATAGTAATAGAATTCTATACCAATGCCTGGCCCATTGAGGAGGGGGTTCGGGACATGCGCTCGTGGGTGAGAGGTCACTGGATCCCCTTCGATGCAGATGCCCTCAGCCAGTTCTTGGGTGACTCGCTGATTTTGGAGGAGAACCAGTAGTGTGAATTCAGCCAGAGGAGGAACCAGGTTGACAGCTTCGATGAAGAGGCCATCACCCAGCTGCAGTGCATACCGGGGCAGGATTTCGCCCGGACCGCTGCGTGGAGGCGGGTGAGGATCATGCGCACCAGCATGACTACCCTGACCCAGATGTGGATGACACTGCTGCTCAGCAATGACTTGCCTAGTGACCACAACTCCGACCTCCCTTTGCCTAAGTGCCAGTTGGCGTATGCCATCCTTACACGGATGAGCGTTCACGTGGCCCAGGTGATTGCTGACGCCATTTATTTGTTTGCAGGAATGGCACCTACTAGGCACCCTTTGGACCCGGAAAAGTCCAATAGGGCCCTGGGATTTCCAGTTTTGATCACGGGCCTCTTCCAGTTCTACGGAGTGCATGTCACCCCCAGCAAGGTAATCCGGCCGCCAATCACCCGAGCCTTCATCGAGAAGTACTGCACGCCTAGGCAGGTGCAGGGTGACGCACATCAGACCGCGGGTGCATCGCCACCACCTCGGCAGGCCGATTCGGCTGGACCACTGAGTGTGGAGCAGTATCTATAGCATGTGGTTTGCCAGCGGGCGACCAACCACCATGGATAGGTGCATATACATGAGTGTATCTACCTGTTCAGCCTCAGCTAGTAGGGGCAGGGTTCCACCCCTTTTGTATGCCCAACCCCGAAGTAGTTTCGGGTTGAGGTCGCGTGGCCTGGAGACTGGCCCGATGCCCAGACAGGGGAGAAGCTTGCAGAATCCAATTTGGACGAGGATATGACTAACCTACTCAGTTTCTTCGGAGGGAGCGAAGCCACATGACCAAGGTCACCGCACTTTTAATTCCATTGTGATTTACATTAATGCTTTCAGTTATTGTTTTTGTTGTGATCTAACATTACTGCTTTCAGTTATTGTTTTTGTTTCCACTGTAATCTGGAATTACGGCTCTCAGTTGTTTTGTCACTATTTTTCATTGCAACTTATCATTGCATTTTTTCCGTTTACTTTGTGATTTGACGTAGGTAGGCCGTGTGTACCCTCGTTTGCACGACTTTTCAGAAAAGAAAATATATATATATATATGTGATCGCAGATATCAACTTTGTCATAATAATAAATAATAATAATAATATAATAAATAAAAATACTTTGGTTAACTAAAAGCAGACATGTTTTGGGAATGAAATAACTTTTGGCCTTTCTTTGGAAAAAAAGGGGATTTACTAATCGTGACACAAAGGTTTTGCCGAAGAAAAATGTGTGTACGCGCCTGAAGGATGAATGCTGTGAAAATTTTTCGAACGCCCAAAATAGACTCGAATAAATGTATGAGTTGATGAAGGAGTTTACGGGTGAAGGTAGTTCCTCGTCATCCATGTTGGTGAGCACAAGGGCCCCTCTGGAGAAAGCTTTTTTTACGATGAAAGGCCCTTCGTAGCTCGGGGTCCACTTTCCCCTATTGTCTTTTAGGGCTTGGGAGACTTTCTTCAGTACCAGGTCCCCTTCGCTGAACCTGCATGAGCGTACCTTTTTGTCGAAAGCATTCTTCACCCATTTCTGGTAAAAACGCTCGTGGCTCATAGCGGCCAGACGCTTGCCTTCTATGAGATTGAGCTGGTCTAAACGTGCTTGGGCCCACTCCGACTCCATTAATCCAGACTCCACCAAGATTCTTAATGATGGGACTTCCACCTCAAACGGTAGCACGGTCTCCATTTCGTATACCAACGAAAATGGCATTGCCTCGTGATGTGCCATCATTTTCTTCTATTTTCTAAACCCTTTTTGCACCATTTTAATTATTGATTGGTCTTAATTGTCAATTAATTAGGCAGTTTTATTATTTGGGCCCATTCAGCTAATTTGATGTTTTTAATCTAATTTCAGGAATTAATGAAGCATTGGGCTTGAATCTAGCATTGGGCTTGAATCTAGAATTGGGCTTGGACTTGAAGAGGGCAGACTAATTTATTCTATAAAATTAGATCTTATCTTATCTAGATATTATTTAGATTTGAGCTCATCTAGATATTATTTCATCTAGATCTTATCTTATCTTATCTTATCTAGATTTGATTTGATTTTACTTATGGGCTTGGATTTAAAACATGTTTGTAAGCTTTGGGGCTGAAAAAAACTATATAACAGCACCAAGGTTCTAGTTTAGGAGCCCCCCCCCCTCTCTCCCTCGCGGGAGACTCTCTCTCTCTCTCTCCTCTCTCTCTTCTATTTTTCGTTTTTAGTTTTAGTCTCTCTTCTCTTTCTCTTTTATTTTCGTTTTTTTTTCAATTCCAGTTCAGACTTTTAGTTTTATCAATAAAATTTCATTCTCTATTTGATTAATGGAAGGCTAAGTCCGCAGCGTTGTTTTCCCTTGAGGATCAAGCACAGTTCTCTTTGAGGTTCTATTATTACTGTTAAATTCTGTTTAGTTTTTCCTCTTCACTAATTACTTTGAATTTGTTGCTTTTAATTCATGCATGCTTAGTGCTTGATTAATTGTCTCTGCGCTTAATTTACGTTCATGCTTAATGATCGTTTATGAGTAATTGGTGTATGTGATGCTTAATCACATAATGAATGCCTTATGTTGAATTTTGCTTAGTAATTTAATTTAGGGTTGGATTAAGTGGTTAAACTGATAAAGGATAAACTCTCGTAACCTAGGATAAGAGACTTGCTTGTGAATCAAGGGGAAGCAACGTGTTTTAATTCTGATATTTTCTAATTCACATATATTCGCTGTTTAATTTACAAAAGCACCCCCCCCCCCCCCCCATCGTTACTGTTACTGTTACTGCAAGTATATTATGAACATTTGGCTTGTCACTGCTCGTTGGGAAACGACCTAGGATCACTTCCTAGTTACTACATTTTAATGTTTATTTGATTCGGGTACGACCTCGATCAAATTTGGCGCCGTTGCCGGGGAGCAGTGTCCAAAGGTTCATAATAGCTAGCTATTGTTGTGTGTTTAATCCTTTCGTGTTTTATGTTTAATTGTTAGTATTGTGTTAGTATGTGTGTTAGTGTTGATTAGTTCACTAGTATTGATAACAGACAAATCCAGAATCCATATATCTAGGCTAATTAGACTTGTCAGGTTTTAGCGATTTTAATATATAGATTTTAGTCCTTATTTTCATTGTCGGTCTTCCTTAGAAGTAGTTATTCCTTATTTTTTTTACTGTTGGGTTTTAGGAGTAAGTATTTAGATTTAGTAGATTTAGATCTTATTTATTTGAATTTCTTAGAAGTAGTTATCTTTATCGCAATTTAAATATTTTATCATATCTTATCTTCAAATTTTTTTATCTTATCTTATCTATTATCTTTATCTTCTATTTTGATCTTTCAATCTTTTATTTTCGAATTTTATCTTTAAATATCTTATCTTTTCTTTTATCTTCTAATTTTATCTTTAAATATCTTATCTTTTCTTTACCTTATCTTCTATCTTCTATTTTAAATTCTTATCTCTTGATTTTAAATTGGGTTTGCATTAATCTAAATACAAACAAAGTCCCTGTTTCAGTCTTGGGTGTTTTGCTGTGAAGATTGTGCAGCCAAGCAGGAAAGATTGGAGTACCAGGCTTGATGATGCTCTCTGGGCACATCGGACTGCCTACAAAGCACCCATAGGAATGTCTCCTTATCGGGTTGTCTTTGGAAAGGCATGTCATCTTCCAGTGGAAATTGAGCACAAAGCATACTGGGCAGTGAAGACTTGCAACTTCTCTATGGATCAAGCTGGCGAGGAAAGGAAGTTGCAACTGAGTGAGTTAGATGAAATCCGCCTAGATGCCTACGAGAATGCCAAGTTCTACAAAGAAAAGACCAAGAAGTTCCATGATAGCATGATAGTTAAAAAAGACTTTGTGTAAGCATAATATCGCTTGACGACATCAGAATTCACAAGCGAAGGTAGCTCTTCGGTCTAAGTGGATTGGTCCTTTTGTTGTTACTAATGTTTTTCCTTATGGTACAGTTGAGATCAAAAGCGACTCCACAAACAAGAGCTCGATTGTCCTTGACGGTGTCGCAACCTACCCTTCGGCGGGAGGGCGACGCGTGACTCGTGGGATGCGTGTTCCACGAAAGGACCCTACTCTTCCTCCACCATGACTTAGGGAGTTTTTCTTTTCCTATCTCCTTCTTTGCTTTTATTACACTTGTCCGATTCTCTTTGATGATTTAATTGTTTTTAATCTTTTAATTGTGCTACATTGAGGACAATGTGTTGTTTAAGTATGGGGGGGGGAGTGTTCTTTGGTTTTGCTAGTTTTGTTGATTTTGTTAATTTGTTAGTTGTGTTAATTTGTTAATGTTGTTAGTTTCGTCGGATTTTCAGTTTAATATTTTGGGTCAATTTTGTGTGCACGTACGACTTTGCATGTTTTTCTTTGAATTATAGGATATGTTCAAGAAATGGGTAATTGTTTTGAAAATAAAAGTTCTTGACATTTTGTGACTTGAAATCCTTGATTCTTCTCTACATGTCATGATAGTTTTGAAAGCTCAATTTGAAAGTGATGATTTTACCTTTGTGAGAATTTGAGCCATCCATCATTATAATCATTTGGTGTGTTTTGCCCCATTGATTGCTTGCACAATAGCCTTGTCTTGATTCTTGTTGATGCGTCCTAATTCACATGCATATTTGGAAATGATTAAGGCAATTTTGTTCTTATAAGCTTCTAGCCAAATGGACTTACCTTGAATTAATTCCTTTGATAGCCCTTTTGAGCCTTGTTTCCCTTTCCTTGTTTTGAAGCTCACTACAAGCCTTAAGTGAAAAACCATGATATTACCATATCCTTAAGGAATTTTGGAGCTTTGGAATTGTTTTGGGAATAAGTGTGGGGGGTTTTTGTTTCATTGGACAACTTGTTTTGTTGCCTATGCTTCATGATGTATTTTGGGCCATACTTGATATACATTGTATATTGGTTAAATGTTGGACATGCTGAATGAAATGTTGTTTCTCAAAGGCAAAAAAAAAAAAAAAAATCGAAAAAAAAAAAAAAAAAAAAGAAAAGCAATAAGTTGAGTGAATAAGATCTTAAATGGCACAAGAATGATGAAACTCTTGGTTCTACTCTTCATGTTTAATTTTTATCTTTACTTCTTTTTATTTTCTTATTTTTTTTCTTATGCACCTATTCCCCTTTGCTCCTCTATTCCTTTGGGATTTAGCCACTTATTCCATATTTCTCCATACCTTGTCCTTGGCCCCATTACAACCTTAAAAGACCTTTTGATCCTCATGTGCTTGTGTTTATGGGTTGATTGTCAATTTTAGAATCTTGCCAAGTTTATGTGGTGTTTGCTTTCATGGGTGCTTTGAGGGTAAATAGTAGCCTAGACACTTGAGAGATAGAGTGTATATCTTGTGAGGCTTTATCACTTTTCATTCTTGAGCTGATTAACTATTTTGCCATGATTGGGTTGCTTGGATGATTCTTTTTGGATCTCCTTATGTTAGATGTTACCCATTCCTTTTATTCCTTGATGTTCATTGAGAAATATGTGAATGTTTTTGTTTGTCTCCCTCTGATATCCTTCGATTTTGTTCTTTGTTTCATTTTGCCCAGGAGTGCAAAAGGCTAAGTATGGGGGGTTTTGATGTGCCATCATTTTCTTCTATTTTCTAAACCCTTTTTGCACCATTTTAATTATTGATTGGTCTTAATTGTCAATTAATTAGGCAGTTTTATTATTTGGGCCCATTCAGCTAATTTGATGTTTTTAATCTAATTTCAGGAATTAATGAAGCATTGGGCTTGAATCTAGCATTGGGCTTGAATCTAGAATTGGGCTTGGACTTGAAGAGGGCAGACTAATTTATTCTATAAAATTAGATCTTATCTTATCTAGATATTATTTAGATTTGATCTCATCTAGATATTATTTCATCTAGATCTTATCTTATCTTATCTTATCTAGATTTGATTTGATTTTACTTATGGTCTTGGATTTAAAACATATTTGTAAGCTTTGGGGCTGAAAAAAACTATATAACAGCACCAAGGTTCTAGTTTAGGAGCCCCCCCCCCCTCTCTCCCTCGCGGGAGACTCTCTCTCTCTCTCCTCTCTCTCTTCTATTTTTCGTTTTTAGTTTTAGTCTCTCTTCTCTTTCTCTTTTATTTTCGTTTTTTTTTCAATTCCAGTTCAGACTTTTAGTTTTATCAATAAAATTTCATTCTCTATTTGATTAATGGAAGGCTAAGTCCGCAGCGTTGTTTTCCCTTGAGGATCAAGCACAGTTCTCTTTGAGGATCTATTATTACTGTTAAATTCTGTTTAGTTTTTCCTCTTCACTAATTACTTTGAATTTGTTGCTTTTAATTCATGCATGCTTAGTGCTTGATTAATTGTCTCTGCGCTTAATTTACGTTCATGCTTAATGATCGTTTATGAGTAATTGGTGTATGTGATGCTTAATCACATAATGAATGCCTTATGTTGAATTTTGCTTAGTAATTTAATTTAGGGTTGGATTAAGTGGTTAAACTGATAAAGGATAAACTCTCGTAACCTAGGATAAGAGACTTGCTTGTGAATCAAGGGGAAGCAACGTGTTTTAATTCTGATATTTTCTAATTCACATATATTCGCTGTTTAATTTACAAAAGCAAACAACCCCCCCATCGTTACTGTTACTGTTACTGCAAGTATATTATGAACATTTGGCTTGTCACTGCTCGTTGGGAAACGACCTAGGATCACTTCCTAGTTACTACATTTTAATGTTTATTTGATTCGGGTACGGCCTCGATCACCTCGGTTGAAGTGCACACCGAGGTTCGACAACCATGTAGCGCGAAAGGGAGCGTCTCGTGCCAGTCCTTGTTTGACATAGTCATCTTCTGGATAATCTTCTTCATATTCTTGTTGGCTGTCTCCACCACTTCATTCATCTTGGGTCTGTAGGGTGTGAAATTGTGGTGTTGGATCTTAAATTCCTCGCACATATCCCCCATCATTTTATTATTCAACTTGGTGTCGTTGTCTGTGATAATCTTCCTCGGCAAACCATACCGGCAGATAATCTCCCTCTTGATGAACTTGACCACCACACTCCTCGTGACGCTAGCGTACGAGGCAGCTTCGACCCACTTGGTGAAGTAATCGATCGCCACCAAGATGAAACGATGTCCATTTGAAGCTTTGGGCTCTATGGCCCCGATCACATATATTCCCCACATGGAAAAGGGCCACGGTGCGGCCAATACATTCAAAGGCAGGGGCGGAGCGTTGACATTGTTTCCAAATGTCTGGCATTTGTGACACTTCCTTACATGGAGGCAACAATCGCTCTCCATGGTGAGCCAATAATAGCCCGCCCTCAAGATCTTCCTTGCCATGGCGTGCCTGTTAGCGTGCGTATCGAAAGAGCCCTCATGGACCTCCCCCAGCATGCGTTCAGCTTCCTTAGCATTCACGCATCGGAGCAAAACCATGTCATGGTTTCTCTTGTATAGTATGCTTCCGCTTAAAAAGAAACTGGTTTCCAATCTCCTTAACATCCTCTTGTCGTTGTCGGAATTCTCCGGTGGGTACTATTTGCTTTCAAGGTATAGCTTGATGTCAAAATACCAAGGCTTATCGTCCCGCTCCTCTTCCACCAAACAGCAATGTGCGGGCCTGCCGCGACACCTGAACTCAATGTATGGAAGGTCTCCGTGCGGTGTCAGCTAGAACATGGGCGCTAAAGTGGCAAGTGCATCAGCCATTTGATTTTCCTCTCGGGGAACGTGATGGAAGGAGATCTCATCAAAGAACTCAGCCAATTCCTTGATATAAGTCTGGTAGGGTATTAGTTTGTGATCCCTAGTTTCCCATTCTCCTCTCAGCTGGTGAATTACCAGCGCCGAGTCTCCGTAAACCTTGAGTAGCTTGACGTTGAAGTCAATTGCTGCCTGGACTCCCAGGGCGTATGCTTCATATTCAGCCATGTTATTGGTGCATTCGAAACAAAGCCTGGCCGTGAAAGGTATGCATTGATTGCTCAGAGAGACCAATGATGCCCCATCGAACGTTTGACGCCACATCGAACCACACGATCCACTTGTCCCTGTCCTTGTTTAGTTTCTCTTCAAATAAGGCCATGATGTCCTCATCAGGGAACTTGGGATGCATGGGTTGATAACCATTGAGAGGATATTCAGCCAAATAGTCCGCCAAGGCACTCTCCTTTATTGCCTTTTGGGTGACGTAGACTATGTTGAACTCAGATAGCAAAACCTACCACCGAGCAATTCGCCCCGTGAGAGCAGGCTTCTCAAAGATGTACTTGATCGGGTCCATCTTGGATACCAGCCAGGTGGTATGGCTTAGCATGTACTGTCTAAGACGGTGGGACGCTCAAACCAAAGTGCAACATGTCCTTTCCAGTAGGGAGTAGTTCATCTCACAGGCCGTGAATTTCTTACCTAAGTAGTAGACGGCTCACTCTTTTTTCCAGACTCGTCATGCTGCCCCAGCATGCACCCCATTGACTCGTCCAAAACTTTCATGTACAAGATGAGAGGTCTCCCGGGCACCGGCGGCATAAGCACGGGAGGGTTCATGAGGCACTATTTGATTTTTCCAAACGCCTCTTGACAGCCCTCGTCCCAGTGGACGGACTGGTTCTCTTCAGGGAGGGCATGGCTGTACCAAATCCGATCTCTTCAGGGAGTCCTCATCGCATATCGCAGTGACTTGTCCTTCGCATCTTAAACCTGCACTCACGAAGCTTCTGCTGATGTGGCACGGCGAAACCTCTTTGTCTTGTTGTCCCGATCGCGGGCCTTGGCCTTTGTTCTTCCTTCCTGAGATGTTTTTCCTTACGTCAGCCTGAATAGGTTTATTGCCTAACCCAAATTTCCTGTGGTTTCCTCTGACACGTACTAGGCTGGCCCTGTCGCCGTTGTTCTTGCCCAAACCCATTTCAGGCTCGTAGCCATGCCCCAACATCACCCGGGCCACCATCATTGCCGCACCGGACAGGCGGGGCTGCCTAGGGAGGGAATCTACAGAAGCGATGCTTACTACCTCAAAAGATTGGAAATCCATTTCCAACGACTCCTCTGCGGCTTCCACATACGGCATAGAGGAAGAACAACTTACCAGGACATCTTCCTCACCTGATACTATGACCAAATGTCCTTCCACTACAAACTTCAGCTTTTGGTGGAGTGTGGAGGGGACGACTCCCACTGAGTGGATCCATGGATGCCCCAAAAGGCAGTTGTAGGGCGGATTGATATCCATCACTTGGAATGTAACTTGGTAGGTATGAGGCCCTATCTGTACTCGGAGGTTGATCTCTCCCCTTACCTCTCGGCGGCTGCCATCGAAGGCACGGACCACCATGGAACTCGGCCTTGTGACACCCTCTACCCCTCACATATATATTAATAAAGGAATAAAAATTCAAATATTAATTAAAAGTATTTTTAAAACATTTTTAAATACAAGCTTTTCAAATGGGTAAAAGGCTCACATTCACTTTCTTCTACATCATATTCAAACTTGTCCAAATAAATAATAAAGTCATCTCGACTCAAAGAAAGTCATATAAGTCTCATACAATTAATATAGAACCTATATCCTAATGTCACATCCTATCAGAGCGTGGTGTTCCTGTGTCCTCTAGCATGAGGTTCTTCATAGTCATCCACCTATTCATCTGCTCCCCCGAACACAAAGTTCAAGATCATCACAGGATCCAAACACAAACAGCAAACCGGGAGTGAGTTATCACATTGCTAACTACTAGAGAGAAACAACACAACATATAGTAGCCAAATACAATTTACTTAGCATATCTCACATTATTTCATCACTTTGTCATTCATCAATCACACCTTTCAATCATCAATCATTATACACAGGAATCACACACTCCGATCAAGACATAATAACACATCAATTTCATAATAAACAATTAGCAAGCGTATGTGACAGTTATGCTAAGACTCAAGCCTATATGCAATGTGGTACCATGTCAGTGAAAAACCACCCTGGGGCGCTTAGGAGTACATAACAAGACACACCACACAATGGGTTTGTCAGGTCACTCTCACTAAGTAAGATCATAGGGAGACCAGTCAGGGTCACGATGTTTTGCGAGAATGCTCCAACCATATGGGATCAACATAGGCTTAAAGGAACACTCAAACCCGGTGACCCCCAAGGCCTACACTCCGAAGAGTCCGTCAGGGCCTCTCCCTCCTGATTCAGGTCCAACCCCTAAAATTATTTTAGCACACAGACTCTATCTATGAACTGTACAAAACACACGACTCCTCAATTGTTCTCAAAATAATTTTAACTCGTCACCCTTTAAGGGTCTTATCATTAACTCGTCGCCCTTAAAGGGACTTAACATTAACTCGTCGCCCAAAAAGGGACTTAGCATCAACTCGTCGCCCTAAAAGGGACTTAACATCAACTCGTCGCCCTAAAAGGGACTTAGCATTAACTCGTCGCCCTTGAAGGGACTTATGATCGTGTGATTGTACAATTCATAGTTCACAACTCGATGCACATATATATCTCAATCATATACATACTCAATTTATCACATACACTTAATCCCAATCACAATGGTATAATCTCAATTTAACATGTTATCACACCTCATGAATCATGTACACTTTACCTATGAACTATGCAATACACACATCTACTCAATTGTTTTCAAAATCATTTTAACTCGTCGGATTCCCACAGTGGATCCCATCACAATACTCGTCGCCCTTAAAGGGTCTTACAATTGTGTGATTGCACAGTTCATAGTTCACAACTCAATACACACATCTCATCTCAATACACATGTATTGCATCATCCGTCACATGTTCAATTTATCACATACTCACAGTTTGAATCATCATTTCATAACCTCAACATAACAATTTATACAAAAGATTTCATCACAACATGGGGTGTAAAATCCCTGAAATAGTTTCTCACAATTATATCACAATCAATTAATCAAATTCATGGGTTAAACACAAAGACATCAAGAGCACTCAAGTTTATCAATCAATTCTCATCAGGACATCAATTGGTACATAGAACACAATAATATTATATTTATAATCATAAAGAGAAAATTATAATTAAATAAACATCCCAAAATAAACCCAAATTTAGTTCTCTAAGGATCCCTACACATGTTCATTCTAATCCCCAATTGCGATAAACTCATCCCTTACCTCTAAGCGGGCTCACGTGTCTTTAGCCAGCGATAGCAACATCTCTAGTGGTTCCCGGAAATTTTTTCAATTATTCATCCGACTGCTCCGATAGAATTCCCAAACGTCAGAGAGACGGAGAAGAGATTGAAACCTCCACTTGTACTATCTTCATACGATTCCTTTTTCTCCCTCCACGAATATTATCTCGCAAATCCCAACGGTGAAAGTGTGTGGAATTGAATTTCGAACAGCATATCCAAATTTCACAATAATCCAACGGTTAACGAAACCGGGATCTTAGTTTTACCAAGACAGCTCTGGGTTTCTGCGGGAGAGAAAAAGGCTACAATGCGAAGGGTGTGTCTCTCAGTTAAGACATGATATCGAAATTCCCAACGGTGAGAATTCTCGGAATTGTGTTGCAAACATGATAGTCAAATTTCACGACGATCCCACGGTGAACGGGTTCGAGATCGTCGTTTTTCTGAGACTGGTTTGGTGGGCTGCGGGAAAAAGAAAGGGTTTTGAGAGGAGAAGGGGAAAAACGAAAATGAGGCCAAAAGGAGGCAGCTGACTTAACATAACTATTTATACCTAGGGTACTCAGCCTATTATTTGCTCTATATTTATTTATTTATTTATTTTTTTCTAAAAATCTTTTTAAATTTATTTACGAAAAATTGGGATGTTACAGGCCTCAGGTGGGAGGCGTTAAATGGCAACTTCTTCAACGTGCTCTTGGGCATCACATTCAGGCTTGAGCCATTGTCGATGAGTACTTTGGCCATAACGTGTTCCATGCATTTGACCGACACATTTAAAGCCCTATTATGCCCTCTCCCCTCGGCGGGGATTTCCTCTTCAGCGAAGGTGAGGTAATTGTTGGTTGTGATGTTATTGACGATACCCTCAAAGCCTTCTATGGAGATGTCTTGGGCTTCGTGAGCTTCATTGAAGACTTTTACCAACAAAGCTCGGTGAGGCTCGGAGCTCATGAACAGCTCTAGAAGGGAGACTCTAGCCGGGGTCTTGTTGAGTTGTTCAATGACTTTAAACTTGCTTTGTTGGATAATGCAGAGGAACTCGCTGGACTCCTCGAGTGATACCTCTTTCTTGTCACAGCCCTCTCTTCCCTCGGCAAATTCCTTTGTCGGAACATCCTCGTCCGGTGCAGGGATCACCTTGACATTTTGTCCTTCGGTCACCTTTGCTATCCTTTTAGCGTTATTGGGCTATGTTGGCAGGCCAGGGGGTGCGAACACGCGACCGCTGCGGGTTATGCCGCTCAGCCCGATGATGTTTGTTACTTTGGCCGATAGTGAGCCGATGTCGGTAGCTTCTTCCTTCCTACTGCTCGGAGGGGCGTACCTCCACGGAACTGTGCGCAAGCAGGTTTGTCTTTATGTTGGGCCCATCCTCTTGAAACATCAACCATCCGGCTTCTATCAAGCTTTGGACCTTGCTCTTCAAGGCCAAGCATTGTTCGACCAAGTGGCCCAAGGATCCCCCATGGTATGCGCAAGTTGCGCTAGGGTTATACCACTTTGGGAACGGAGACTGGATGATCTTTCCTGGAATCATCACGGCCAATTGGTTCGCGATGAAAGATGGCAAGAGATCCCTATACATCATTGGGATCGGGGTGAAATTCTGAGCCTGCCTTGGCGAAAAGTTCCTCGCCGTGTTGGAGCCCGTGCCAAGGTGGGCATTATTGGCCAGGTGAGGCCGGGTTGGAGCCAGAGCCTGAGGAGCCCCCCTCTGTGGGGGCATGGGCACCCTTGGCTGGGCGAGTGTTGTGTTGTAAGAGACCTTGGCGCGAGCCGAAAAACTCGGGTGATGCTGTGCATATTGGTGGGTATCGTGAGGGGTTTGCGGCGACTTGGGCAACGCAGGTGTTGAAGTGACGGTATGAGCATCTCCCTCTTTCTTCTTTACCCTAGCTATTCCGGTCCTCCTACCGTTGGCACCTACTGGGGAGACGTAATCAAACTTTCCCCTCTTCAAACCCACCTCGATCCTTTCTCCAGCGAAAACCAAGTCCGCGAAGCTAGAGGGCATGAAGCCCACTAATTTCTCATAGTAGAATACAGGCAAGGTATCCACTATCATAGTAACCATTTCTCTCTCGACCATGGGAGGGGCCACTTGCGCTGCTAGGTCCCTCCAACGCTGAGTGTATTCTTTAAAAGACTCATGTTCTCATTTACTCATGTTTTGCAGCTGAGTTCGGTCGGGAGCCATGTCAGAGTTGTACTGATACCGCCTAAGGAAGGCCGTAATCAGATCCTTCCAGGTGTGGATGCGAGAAGCTTCTAGGTTAGTGTACCAGATGACTGTTGCCCCAACCAAACTATCTTGAAAGAAATGCATCAATAACTTCTCGTCCCTGGAATATGCACCCATCTTTCGACAATACATTTTTAGGTGATTCTTAGGACATGTCGTCCCTTTGTACCTATCGAAGTCAGGTACCTTGAACTTCGGATGTATGACGACGTCTGGCACTAGGCACAGGTCAGTCATGTCTGTGAACGGATAATCGCCGAATCCTTCAACGACCCTCAGTCTCTCTTTGATGAGATCAAGTTTTTCCTTTCCTTCTGTTGTCGGGGGCGGCCCTCCCACGGACATAAACATTGGCTGCGTTGGGGGGTTTCGAGGCTCTCCCGTGATGTTGGGTTAAGGTAGTGTGTTGGGTGCCAACCCCTCAGCGTGAAACGGGGAGTAGGAGTCGACGTCTCCCTGAGTGCGCTCTCGAGGATTCTCGTGGACCCTATTAGGATGCCGAGGAGGCTCCCCTTCAAGGATGAAGGGAGTAACGTGACCCACATCTTCATGCATGGCTGGTGGTGAGTAGTTGGGTGGTAAATCGTAGGGGTAAGCACCTCGGTTGTACCTTGGATGGGGGTTGCTGACATGCCCCGGTGTGCTTTTCCTTCGTCCCACAATGTTTGGAACGGGATGGTGTGTAGTAGTCGAGAGAGTTGGGTCTGCCTCGGCAGCCATGCTAACGGCGGCGGCGGTGGCCCCGTTACTCTCCATTAGTTGTTTCATTCCCAGCATGGCCTCCATCATAGAAGCCATTTGTTCTTCCAAAGTTGACATGTCAGCTTTCATCTGTTCCTGCACTTCCTCTAGGTCACCCATCATCCTAGACTTGGATCTGGTGTGATAGGGATGCCTTGGGGTGCGTTTAGTTATGGCGCTGGTCCTAAAGAGACCAAATGTGAGGAGTACATAATGAGGAATGAATGCATGCTAGAGATAAAGTGTGGGAGTCATTTGATTCGCACTGATTTTTGGAGTAAAATCATGGGATAAACTCATTTTATTTAGAAAGTTATAACTAGTCAAGATTTGAGTGACAATACAAACTCCCTAACGGCTCTTAATTATATGGGCCAACAAGTCTATCATATGCTGACAATAGCTGAGGAGCCCGTGGACTTCCTCGGGGGTGGAGTATGCGTTTGCCATTGCTTTGGCCTTTGCCAGTAATCGGGGAAGTTCTTGACTCCCGTTCAAAGTAAGAGCAAACCGGTCCATCCATATTGTCGCTTCTTGATGTATTAAGTTAATCACCCGTCCTCTAGCCTCCTTTTTTGCGTACACTCGTGCGTATTCGTCTGCCACTTTGTGCTCGTGGGCGGTGGCCAAATTTAATTCTTCTTTGTACTTGCTGATGATGGCCAACATGTTTGTTTCGGTCTCGCATAACTGCTGAGACAAATTCCTCTTTTACCTTAGGCAAGTCTTCAATTCGTCCTTCAGAATCATGCCATCTACTCGCGATTGGTCCCTTTCTTCTCTTCGGAGCTTAAGTTCCCTGTTACTGCCCCACAGAGCCCCTCGGAACTTGTTCCAGCCATGTTCTTCCTTGTGGGCCCTCTTGGTCTCTTGCTCCAAGGCCTTGGTGGTGGCTATGTTGATGTCTCTCAGTTCGGCGTTCTCTTTTCAGATCCTAACAGTTGCTGACTTGAACTTTTCTTTTCCTGTTTGGGCTTTCTCATGCTCTATTTTGAGGGCTTGTACCTCTTCGTCTTCTTCCAGAGCTTCACCCTCCACCTCTTTAGTGGTTCTCAAATTCGGGAGCCAATGCAGACCTTGTGCGTAGGCTCTCAACCACCTATGGTAACCGCCGATGGGCCCGTTGCTACTGCCCCTAAGTTCCTCGTCCTTCTTTTGCACCATTTCCCATGCCTTGTGGACCCTATGAAGCACCCTCGCGCTGGTGCTATTGAAACCTCGCGCAATAAAAGGTGTGAGGCCTTCCTCTAATGGTTCCCCTCTCATAGGGTAGCCAAGTTGTCTTATGGCGAGGACGGGATTGTAATTAATGCAACCCCTCGTCCCCATCAAGGGAACATATGGAAATCCTCTGCATGAAATAAGAATCCCGGTTCTTCCTTCTTTCCATCGGGGGAACCAATTGACAGATGCTCCTTCTTTGCTTGCTAAAAGTCAGTCCCAGTTTGCCTCTTTTTTCTCGGTGCATGAGCGGTGGCCTTCTAGCGGGCAAACGTGTCTCACCTCTTGGTGGAAAAGGTGCAAAACCAACCATACGTAGAGGGCCGGTGTACAACAAACAATCCTTGCACTATTCTTCTCGCATCTTCAGTCAAATGTGTCATATAGATCAACTAAGATAGCGACAACCAAGCTTTCCTTGCGGTCGTGAAAGGCGAGAAAAGCATCAATCACTGCCAGGTCCACCAACCCATCTACATTTGGAAAGAGGACCACTCCGAAGATCAGGAGCACCAGGATGTCCATGAACGGGGCCCATTCTTCTTGACTTGCCAAGGTTCTCGCCTTTGCTTCCAAACATTTCCTTGGTACTCCAACCACCCCATTTTTGACTTACTTTCCCCGGTCCAATTTTTGTGTCGAGATTTTGACTATTTTGGAAATTCTAGCCAAGGAGGGATAGATGCCTGAGAAAAAGATACGGTTTCCTTCCTCCGAGAGGGCATCCCAGGATCTCTTCAAACTCTTCCACCATGGGTGTTTTGGAAGTCCCCAAAGGTGAAGCACCTCAAAGGCTGGTCATGATATTGGGCGAGGGAGGCAATGGCCTCCGTGGAGACCTCCACTATAGTTAGGTCCCAGATCTTACCATAGGCTTTGCGAAAGGTTTGTCGCTGGAGTTGACCCATCAATTGTCCTAACTCTTTCAGACTGGCAACTCCTAGGCTCTTGATCTTGACTTGATAGAACCTCTTTTTAAGCCGAGGCACCTGACTCAATCCCATGTTTTACTAAAGTGGAATAAAAAAACCTGTGCAAATCAAGACTCTGACATCTATCACGGGTAAAATGGATGAATGCATGAAAAAATGCTTATGGGACAGATGCATTTTACGGACACGAGAGCCCGGGAGATTATCTCTTTTTAAATACAACATTTGGGCAGCACAACGCCTGATGCATGCATTTAAAAAGGTGACACGGACCTTCCGACTTCTCATGACAAATGAGGGGATCAAAATGAAACATATGTGTGATGACATGATGCAAATGCAAGAAAGGGTAACAAGGAGATGTACACAACATGGCAATATCCATAAATAATCATACAACAAAGGTGCACATGACATTTAAGTTATATGCATGGTAGTGTTTAAAAGGCACGTAGCATTTTCGCTTCGTGCCCCTACTTTAGGGGCCTAAATGAGAGGAACTAAAAGGCTTTTAGTGATAATTTCCAAGGTGGTCATATCTCTCTTGATGTTTTCTAGAGGTATCATTCCCTTCGACAAACATATTGCGGCAGTAGGGACTACCAGCAACAATATGTTATCAAAGAGAAAAACTCTAGATGAGGGTTCACTGTTATCAAGCAAGTCGGAGACCCAGCATGACCATAGATTCACCTCCACTCCTTATGTTCCCATGGACCCAGGTATAGGGCCCCTTTTCAACTCACCGTGTATGCAAAAAAGGTGTTGGTGTTGTGTGCATCAAATGAATAAATATCTATCTTATGCATACATTTCAAAAACACACTAAAAGCATCAAAGAGTTATATACAAGAATGTAAGAGACATAAAAGGAAACTGACAAAAGAGGAAGTCATGTTGCACGAGATTAGAAGGCCTAACTCTCTAAAAACACTCCCCAGTGGAGTCGCCAACTGTCACAACCAACCTTTCGGCGAGAGGGCGACGCGGGGATCACGGGTGTGTCTTCCAAGGGAGGAAGGGGCGTGGAGTCGCCACCAACATTTATTAGAGGAAAATGTCGGAAAAACCGGAAAAGGTGTGGTCTACGTGTATGTATTATTCAGTGTATATATATATATTCTTGGTAGAAGTATGCACATTGGGGAAAAGATACGCGGGTTAGACTAATTAACGAAGAGTAATCCATAACTGGACAGATATAGATTAATTCTCAATTAATTAGTCTAAAAATTATCGTTTTCAATGCAACTAAAAATTTAACAAAACCAACCTCTGAACCACGCTCAGGGTCTCATTCTGAGCATTTTGATATATATATTGCCTACTTTCGAAAACGGGCCCCGACGGGTGCAGAGAAACGCGAGGAACTGGAACCAGAGAGACGGCACGCAAACTGAGGCAGGATTTCAGCATCCAAAAGGTCAATTTTTTTCTCCTTTGTGGTTGAGTATGAAGTCAAATCAAGGGAAAAAGGTGGGCCCTTTTGCTCCACTTAAAATGGGACATGTGGCAATTACTTTTAGAAAAAAAATCTTTTTTTTAAAAAAGCTAAATTCTCTCTCTTCCTTTAGAAAAATTTCAGAAGCTTCTTCCTCTCTTTCCATGTTGCTTTTCTCTTCTTCTTCTCCACCATTGAAGCCTCCATTGAAGCTCCAAAATTCCTTCTCATTTCTACCTCAAATTGCAAGGAGAAGCTATTTTCGGAGTCTTGGAACACACCTCTACTTCGTGGGGCTTCAAATTTCAGGTATGGGTGGACTTTTTCTCACATGAAATTCGTGGGTGTTGGGTTTTTGGGAGCTATAATGGGTAGTTCTACTAGGTTATTGCCTTAGGGTAGTTATTTGTGAAGGAACTTCTTAAAATCATACTAAACTTGACATGTTTGATGTGAGCAAAACTACCCATGCTGATTTAGGGTTTTATAATGATGCTTTGTGATATATGTATGCTGAAAATGTTGATAGAAAACTGGTAGAGATGATGGGGAGAGTTAACTAGGGTTAAATGTGAGAATGGTAGTGTTGTGAGTGGAAAAGTGTGAGATTTTGAGGGTTAGAAAAGCCAAATTTGGGGTTAGTGGAAATTGGAGTCTAAAGTGAGTTGATTCTAGTTTAGAATGCCAATTAGGACTTGTAGGAAAGCTTGGGCAGAGAAAATGAGCAAAATGAGTGACAAATGTGAAAGAAAAGAGTCATTTCTAGGGTAAATTGAGTGTTGAGAGGTCAAATTTTGAATAGGTGGAGTTTTCACCTTAAAACCAGTTTGAGCAAGTCTAAATCAATGTTATAGACTTGATTGAGATGAGAGTTTACCCCAAAATTACCCAATTCTCATTTTCACCTTTCAAACCTTGAGAATTCACTATATTTTGATTTGCCTTGGTCTGAAGTTTGTTTTTGGTTTAAATATGATTTATACATGATTTAGGACTTGTAGGATCCAATTTGAGTAAAATTGGATGTGGGCAAGTTGGATTTCGAAATCTTCCATATTATGCAGAAAAATGATGTTGAATTGTGCAGCAGATTTTTACCGAATGTGCAAAAAAATGGTTCTGCATTGCTAGTCACGGGAAAGGTAGTACATCTAGTGTTCTAGATATTTTCTAGCAGATCCCAACGGTCAAAATGTAGATTTATGTACTAGTAACCTCCAGTAAACGTTTCAAGGCGATCCAATGGTTAACGAATCGGAACGAAGAGAATGTTATTGGGGTATGTGAGCAGGGAAAACTGTGGAATTTGAATAAGTTTTGGGCAGAGTTTTCTGCCTCTACTCTGTTTTCTTGGTTTAGGGTAGTTTCATGATAAATGAAATCGAATTTTTTGGATATTGTGGAAGCTTGGAGGGGTTGATGGGGACCCGGTGCTGAGAGGAACGAGGATAAGGGCTACGTAGGAGTGCGTGAGCTCAATTTAAAGGTGGGCAACTGGGGATGGTGTGTTTATGTTTGACTTGTGGAAGTGGGAGAGTTGATTTGTGCCATCGCCCGATCGCCACCTAGTACCACATATGACGGGTGCCCCATAATCCAATAAGCTTGATGTGAGAAAGCGTGGAAGAGTCAGTCTTCCTACTTTAGTTTGTTGACCACAGAGTGGTACCTGGAGATATGTCGCGGGGGTCAGGAGACCTTGGGGACGTCAGGTGGGGTGCTATTGCCCAAAACCAAGCTTGGCTAATCCTGACCCAACCCGGGCATAGTCAGTCAGTGAGAACCTGCGACGTACCTATGCAGGCGAGCTCCTGACAGTCAACCAATAAAAGAACAAAGTCCACAAATCAAGGAGGCTTGTGTGGCGGCTGGCCAGCTATGTATCTTGGGTGGTATCTGGAATTTAGCCTCTAGTAATCGATTACCATTCATGGGTAATCGATTACAAGGCTTAAAAATGGAGATAGGATGTTAAATGGTTTCTGGTAATCGATTACCAATTGTGTGTAATCGATTACATAGGGTGATAGGGCACTGGTAATCGATTACTAGTTGAGTGTAATCGATTACACAGTGTTACCTACTACTGGTAATCGATTACCATTTATGTGTAATTGATTACATAGTGTAATTTTTAGTTTCCAATGTGCAAAGGCTGTGTAATTCGTTTTTGGGCACTGGTTATCGATTACATACTTTGGTAATCGATTACCAGAGAGGAAATCCCTTGAGAAAGACATTTTGACTATGCATAGCCATTATGGGACGCATTGTAATGTTACTTGTGTAGTTAGATTTCTTGTGAAAGAGTCTACCCTCTTTCTTTTATCTCTTGTAGATCGTGATGGCAGCGCAGTTGATCCATGATCGCATGGTGATGGAGTGCCTAGAGAGTGTTTGGGAGACCCTCGAAGGCAATGAGAGGTGCCGATTCTGTGGCACAGTTCGACTCACTGCTACTTCATTAGTACATCCGGAGGAACCCGCATGCACACTTCAACAGCCTGTGGAGTGGATACTACCTACACCTACTCCATATCGATTAGTTGAGCCAGTTCAAGTGATAGAGGTGTCATCCTCTGAAGAAGATCTTGAAGAAGACCCAGAGGAGTTACCTCCTGAACCTACTGTGGATGCCCTTGACTTCCCAGAGGATGATGAAGACCCACTCCTTGATGTTGATTCTCCAAAGGATGTTATGTCAGCATCTGAAACAGACTCTACAGAGGAGAGTGGCCTTGGAGGGACAGCGAATAGTGATGACTCTTTATCATAGCAGACGACTCCTTAGACTAGGCGTACATACTTTTTGTGGGTGGGTGTATCTAGTTCAGACTGCTAGGTTTACTCTTTTGATTTTTGGGTGGGTAGACCTATTGTATAGAAATTTTGATGGTTGTATCTATTGTGGCTGAAGCCACCACAGTTGTTACCTTTGCTCTGGATGTCACTATGTTATTTTGCAAACTCCCATATTTTGGACAGTTTTAGATGATAAATATAATTATGTTTAATCTTGTTATTTGAAATGGAAGTGTTAACAAACTTTATTTGAAAAGAGTTTACCGACCGCATCTTATTATTTTTCACGTGACGACCTAAAATGATGGCTGGTATATTTTTTTTTAAAGAGCAAAATAGTTTAGAGGCTATGAGTGATCAGAAAGAAATGAATTCGAATAGAGTTGTGAAGTGGTCATTCAGGACTCTATAGTGATAATTTTCCTTCTGAATTTAATTACCGTGAAATAAATAACAGTGCGAAAAAAAAGAGAGAGAGAAAAAGAAAAAAAAATCCCATGGTTTCTGCTATTTAATTTATTACTTTGAACCAGTCATTATTTAGGGACGCCACACTACGAACTTTAAGTGTGAAAGGTTCGGGAGTTGCTTTTACGCACGTGGAAGGTATTAGCACCCCACGCGTCCGTCACAAGGGACGACAGCCTTTAATCAAATGTGCAATATCATGTCTTCAATTTGTTTTATTTTCCCCTTTAATGTTTTTATGTTTTTTATGGGCTTTTGCATTTTTTTATCTTTTTGTGGTCAACAAGGGTGTTTCCCTCGCTCCTACTTATCCTCAATTGCGATGAGGAAATCAGACCTACATAGTTCTTTTAAAAGCGGTAAAGTTACATGTTGGTTTTTATGCTTTTGAAGGGTCCATGTTAACCAATAAAAGTAAAGAGACCCGTTTAAGGCGTTGGATCTTAAAACGATTTTTAGTGGTTTTTGCAGACAAAACTTGATTTGTGAGTTGATTTTATCCTTAGTTTCACTTTGGTTATTAGTCAATTCATTCAAGGAAACTTCCAAAGAAAAACGTCCGATTGATTTTTTTGATTATTTTATTCAAAGATATTTTTGATTTTATTATTATTTTGATTATTTTATTATTATTTTGTCTTTTCTTGGTTTAACCGTGGTTACAGTGTGAACGATCAGTTAGATTTTGCTTTAACAGTGATTAAACGACGTTGCAACACAAATGATCGGTTAAAATTCATTTTTATCATTTATTAGGGGGGGGGGGGTACGGAAAATAAACGTAACAAAAACAAAAGTACACAAAACAAGTAGGGACCACTAAGGGTGCATAGAATGAATTCAAAGATTCAATTTCGGGAATTTACCGGTTGAAGACCGAAGAACGACGAAGAACAAACGAAGAACGGTGAAGAATCTCCACGAAATCTCTTACGGAAACGTCTTGAAAGTGTTACGGAAGCACCTCGGCTTGGATTTTTTTCAGGGAAACAAATTTTCTCACTAATTTCGAGAGATTTCTCATTACCAGAAGGGCTGAACCCATTTGCTTTGCCCTCTTTCCCCTATTTATAGGAGAAAAGAGGGAGGTGGTTGCCGCCCAGCTCACCCAGGCGAGCTGGGTTGCTTCCACCAGAAGGCACCGCCTTCTTTAGGAACACTAAAGATGGCCCAAGTGGGCTTGGTTGCTATTGGCACCCCTCTTTTCACTAAGTACACCCCCTCTTGGTGTTTTTTTGTTGATTTCTTTCCGAAACGTTGCAGAACTTTACGGATTTCGCAACGATGCTTGTTTTTCCTTTCAGAATGTTATGAAACTTTATGGATTACGCAACGATGCTTTTTTTTCCTTCCGGAATGTTGCAAAACTTTACGGATTACGCAACGATGCTTGTTTTTCCTTCTGGAATGTTGCAAAACTTTATGGATTATGCAATGATGCTTGTTTCGAGGGTTCCGAAGGGAGCAAACAAGGTTCAAGGACCGACCGCAAGTACTCCTGGACGAAATTAGGATATGACAAATAGTAATAACAAAACCCCAAAGAGAGCTGTCCTTGATCCTCAAGAGAAAACAACGCTCGAGACTTAGCCTTCCATTAATCAGTAGAAAATGAAATTGTAGATTGAAGCAGAAACAAAATTGTAGAAAATGAATTTTATTCTACGTGAACAGTGCACATGAACAATAAAAACTGGAATTCTAAAACCCTAGAATTATTCTCCTCTTCGAAAAAAAAACTCCCTAAACTAAAACCCTGGTGCTGTTATATAGGTCCTCAACCCCAAAGCTTACAAATCTATTTTAAGTCCAAGCCCATAAATAAAATAAAATCTAGACAAGATAAGATAAGATTGGATGAAATAAAATCTGGACGAAATAAAATCTAGATGACATAAAATCTGGATAAGATAAAATTTGATAAAATAAAATTGTCTGCTCTCTTCAAGTCCAAGCCCAATTCCGGATTCAAGCCCAAAATTCTTATAATTCTCCTGAAATTAAATTAAAAACACAAAATTAGTCAAGTAGGCCCAAATGATAAAATTGCATAATTAATTTGACAATTTAGGCTAATCAGTAATTAAAATGGTGACAAAAAGGGTTAAGAAATAGGAGAAAATAATGACACATCAATGAGTCCCTATGTACACAAATCATGAAGATTTTGGGTGCATGAGTGATTTTACAAAAAGAGGGTTGCACCACTCAACACATTCATCATACCACCTATCATAGGGATTTGGTGCCTCATAATACTTATTTTGGGCACCAACAAAGCACAAGGATTTAAGCTCTTATGATCTAAACCCTCATCCAACAACTCCTTTACTTAAGGAATAACCTCAAGCTCAAGAGGTATGGTAGTGCTAAGGGATGTTTCCCTTGATAAGAGAAGGTAGAAAGATTGTTTAAGAAGGAGTGCTCTTTTGATATCACATTTTGTTGCAAAATGATTTTCCTTCTTAACAATCTTCTTGGAGGAATCCTTTTCCTCTTTTTCCTTCCTCTTGGCCTTTGAAGACAAGGCCTTACTATCCTTCTTTTTCTTTTGGTTTTCTAGTTTTTCTTCCTCATCCCTCTTATCTTTCATAGTTAGTTGATCCTTGGCCACCTGTGAAGGTGTTTGAGGATGCAACACAAATTTAGTGCCAAGATGGGTGAGGGTAATCTCATTAGTTAGGCCATTGTAAATGATCTTCCTATCAAATTTCCATGGCCTTCCTAAAAGAATATGTCCTACCTCCATGGGAACTATATCACAATTAACTTCATCCTTATATGTCCCAATGGAGAAAGGTACCTTCACTTGTTGGTTAACTATCATTTCCCCTTGCTCATTGAGCCATTGAAGTTTATAAGGTTTTGGGTGGGGAATGATAGTGAGGTTCAACTTGGAAACTAATCTTGTGCTACAACAATTGCAACAACATCCACTATCCATAATGAGAGAACAAGTTTTATCTAAAATTTTGCATCTTGTATGAAAGATGTTCTCTCTTTGGGATTGAGATAGATCACAAGATTGACCTCCAAGAAGCCTTCTAACCATTAAGAGTTCACCTTCTTCATGGGGGTAGACTTCCTCACTAGACTCTTCACCCCTTACTTCATCTTCACTTCCACTAGAAGAAGGGCAAGAAGTAGTCTCCTCTTGACTACTATAAATGTCTTGACCCCTCATGATCATGGTTTTCTTTGTGAGGCATTGAGAGGCAATGTGACCTCTCCCAAGACATTTGAAGCATTTAATGTTGCTAGTCCTTTCTTGGGAACTAGTCTTAGGGGTGTATTTCTCTATGGTCTTACCCTTATCTTCCTTGGGTTTTGAAGGTGCAGCCCCCAAAATTCCATGGGCTTGGTCCTTCCTTGGATAAGAGTGAGAGCCATAAGATTTTGAAGAAGGGTTTCTTTTAAGTTGTTGCTCCACTTTTATACAAAGTTGGACTAGCTCATCTAGGTCCCTATATGGAAGGAGTTCAACCTTGTCTCTCACTTCCATATTAAGCCCACTACGGAACCTAGCTATGCTTGTTCTTTCCTCCTCCCTAAGTCCAGCTCTTAAAAAGAGTAGTTCCATTTGTTGTCTATATTCTTCAACACTCATACCCCCTTGTCTAAGCCTTTGGAGCTTGTCCATAAGCTTCCTTTGATAGTAGGAGGGAATGTGCCTCTTCCTAAGGGCACTCTTAAGATTATTCCAATACTCTACTGGAGGATCCCCATGAATCCTTCGTTCCATAACAAGGGAAGTCCACCAATAGAGGGCATACCCTTGAAAGCTAAGGGTAGCCAATGGAACTTTTCTCTCTTCGCTAATATGATGGCAAGCAAAGAGTTATTCAACCAACATTTCCCAATCTAAGTAGGCCTCAACATTATCTTTTCCATGGAAATATGGGAGGCTAATGTTAATCTCTTGAGGCCTTCTATCCTTTTCTCTTCATTAGGAGTGATGTTTAGTATGTGAACTATGGCGCCCTCTATAACAGTCCCTAAGTTCTTGACTTAAACTCTTGCAAGAGTCATGACTACTATAAGAAGCATGTTTTTCTCTTTTCATTTCTTTCATTATTTTTCTTCTTTCTTCCTCTCTTATTTTCTCTCTTTCATCTTGACTTATTTCTTCCACTCTTTTTTTTACCTTTATATTTTCTCTCTTGTTTTTCTTTCCACGAATTAAGGGATCTCAACTCATCTAATATCTTATACATGGGGTCCTTAGGAGTAGAACCCACACCATTAACACTAGATGAAGAATGAAGACTCATGTTGGTTATTAAGTTATGGTTCTTTCATGTTGGGGGTTTGAAAACAAAAGGTAAAAGAAACTATGGTTGAAACTAGCCAAAATAAACACTAAAAGAGGTGTGAAAGATAAGGTAAAAACTAATTGGTAAATGGCAAACTATCTAGGTGGTTTGACAATAGAAGGTAAAGGAAATAAGCTAACAAAGTAAGCAAGAAATGTAAACAAGGCGAATTCTAAGAGTGTTTGGATGACCACATTTAAGGTTCCCAACAAAATACTCACAATCCTAAAGGAAAATTGCCTAAAATTATTACACACAAATGGAAGTAGGGTGACCTATTGGAGGCTCCCAACTTACTTCCAATGAAAGGCCTTTTTGTTACAAAATTTGAAAGCAATGAAAGTAAGTAAATTTTCAATTACAAAATTACAACAAGGTCCTCAATTTTGGTGGTTGCTCTCTCTTTGGTGATTCACTCAATTTGGAGTGCTTCTTAGTCCAATAGCTCTTAAGGTGGTTTTCCCCTTGCTTCTTGACTCAAATTCTTCAAGGGATGACACCAATCCTCCTTTCCAATTCCCTATATGGCAACTCACCAACAAGGAAACAAAGAGACAAGCAATAACAAAAGACCAAAAAAATGAAATGAAAGCTAAACCAATAGAGTTTTAACAAGACAATTTTTCAAGGATTATTCAACAATTAAAGCAATGAAAAGCACACAAAAGCAAGCTAGGACTCAAACAGAAACCTAGAATGGCTCTAGAGTAGAGTAGAAAGACTCAAGAAACCTCTAGTTTTGGAACTTTTTTTCACACTAATTTTAAATTGAAATTTCAGAACTAGGATTGGTATAAAATAGGCACCAATTATAGAACAAATTTTGAGCCAAAACAACAAGCACACTTTCCCTTCACCTTTTTTTTCCTAGACACTGATTTTTCTGCCAACTTGTGTGATTTTTATTATTTTTTCCTTTAATCTAAATCACCAGCACCACAACTCAACTTCAACATAGGCATCATGTAGGAATCTTAGAAAACAAAAAAAAAAAAGTTCAACAAGACTACTTCTAGGAATTGATTTAGAACATGTTATGAACTAAATAACATGCATGAATTAGACTCAAAATTCAAAAGATAGGCTAAGAATGACAAGAATACATGAACAAATGTATCTAGAATTCAATAAAAAAATAAAAATTCAACACAAATTTAGAACATAATGTGACAATTACTATGACTAAACATGACTCTAAGATAACATGGATTAAGTGATTTACACTTGGATTTTTGTGTTTTTTTTTCTAATCAATATTTTGGAAGAAAATTTAGATCTAAAGGTTCAGCACAAGAATATTATGAATGAAAAATGATAGAACCTAAAATCAACACAAAAACATGATTCAAGAGTAGATCTACAAAATTTGAACCATAGAAATGCAAGAACAAGTGTAGATCTAAGATTTAATCGGTTTATTTTTTTTTTGAATCTACTCTAAACAGAACCAAACTACAAGACAATGGAGGATATACATGGAGAATAAGATGAAGAACAAGGAATTAAAGAGAAATCACCAAACAAAAAGATAGAGGAAGCAAAAGAACATCACCTAGATGAAGATGCTCTTGGTACCACATGATGTAAGCTCCATTGGAGCTTGTAGGCCTAGGATCTTCTTCATCAATGGCTGAATGGCATGATCATTGGCTGACATATTCTCAATTAGCTCAATTGCTTCTTCCGGGGTCTTCAGTTTTATTTTTCCCCCTGCAAAAGCATCTAGCGGTTGCTTGGTTTGTGGTCTCAGCCCATCTATGAACATATTCAATTGGATTGGCTCTGAAAACCCATGGGTGGAAGTTCTTCTCAATAAACCTCTAAACCTCTCCGATGTTTCAGACAGAGATTCATCAGGGAACTGATGAAATGAAGAGATTGCAGCTTTCCCTTCCACAGTCTTGGACTCTGGGAAGTATTTCTTTAGAAACTTTTCAACAACTTCTTCCCAAGTTTTCAGACTATTACCCTTAAACGAGTGAAGCCACCTCTTGGCCTCTCCTGCCAATGAGAATGAGAATGGCTGAGTCTTATAGCTTCATCTGGCACACTAGCAATCTTAACAGTGTTTCACATTTTGATGAACATTGCCAAATGTGCATAGGGGTCTATTTGCTGGTTCGGGCAAGTGCACTGGATCGCGCAAGTAGTATAAAACGGTAAGAATCGAGTATGGAACACTGGGGGAACTTGTGTTATTTGGTAAGTTATTTCAGCAAATAGGTGTCTGGTGTGTAAAAGTAAGTGTGAATATGAACAGGTGTATAAACTATCTGTGCAAAAAGAAAGAAAATCGCACGAGATAAATGATGTGTAAAAACAAGTAGAGAACACGTTGGTCTTCCTAATAGGTGCTGTCGCAACCTACCCTTCGGCGGGAGGGCGACGCGTGACTCGCGGGATGCGTGTTCCACGAAAGGAATACGCGCAGAGTCGCCACCAACGTTTATTTGAGGAAAACGTCGAAAAAACCGGAAAAGACGCGATCTACGAACTTTTAAGTGAAAGGTTCAGGAGTTGTATTTACGTGCGGGGAAGGTATTAGCACCCTACACGTCCGCCCCAAGGGACGGCAGCCTTTAATCGAATGTGCAAACATGACTTTGATTTTTTATGTTCCCTTTTTGTGTCTCTATATCCTTTATACCCTTTTTATATTTTCTCTTTTTGTGGTCGACAAGGGTGTTTCCCTTTGCTCCTACGTATTCCTCAATTTGGGATGAGAAAATCAGACCTACGTAGTTCTTTTTTATCAAGTGATTCTTTTTTACTTTAAGAGGTGATCATTTTAAGGCGTTGGACCTTAAAAATGATCCATTTTACTTAGTGAGAAAATGAAATGACAAACTTCAAAAGCCTATTTTTATGGACGAGCTTGACTAGGCGAATTGATTTTAGCCTTTAGTTTCACTTTAGTTATTAATCAATTCGATTAAGAATGAGAAATCCCAAAGAGAAAACGTCCGATTGATTTTCCGCTTTATTTTACTAAAAGATGTCTTTTTGATTATTATATTATTTTTTACCTCTTTTTTGATTTCCAACGTGGTTACGGCACGACCGAATGGTCGGAATTTATTTTAACCGAAGTTAATGGATAATACAATTCAAACGTTCGGTGGAAATTTATTTTATTTTTAAGTTAAGCGAGAAATGACTTAAGTAAAATGGCTTAAGCACGTCAACAGGGGGTATAAAAAGTAAACAAAACGAGAATAAAAATGCACGAAACACAGTGTGGACCACTACGGGTACATAGAATGAATCGAAAAGCTTGGTTCGAGGTACTTACCCGTTGAAGATCGAAGAACGATGAAGAACGAATGAAGAACGTCGAAGAACGGTTGAAACCTTTGCGAAATTCTTCACGGAAAACGTTACGGAAACGTTTCGGAAGCGCCTCGGCTTAGATTTTCTTCACGGAAACGATTTTTCCAAGCAAATTCGAAAGAGAGAGAAGTGCCAAAGGGGCTGAACCCCTTCCTTCTTCACTTCCTCCCCTATTTATAGCAAAATAGGGGAGGTGGTTGCCGCCCAGCTCGCCCAGGCGAGCCAGGTTGCTTCCTCCAGAAGCAACAGCCTTCTGGAGGAATCTTCTGGAGGGCCCAAGTGGGCCTGGGTGCTATTTGCACCCCCATTTTTACTAAGTACACCCCCCTGCTATTTTTTGGTGATTCTTTTTTCGTAAAGTTACGGAAACTTACGAATTTCGTAACGATACTTGTTTTCTTTCCGTAATGTTACGGAACCTTGTGGATTACATAACCATCCCCTTTTTGACTTACGGAATGTTACGGAACCTCACTTAATTATGCAACGATGCTTCCATTTGATTTCCGGTGTGTCACGGAAACTTACGGATTGTGCATCAATATATTTTTTTTGATTTTCCGGCATGTCCTGGAATTTCACAAACTGCCTAATGATGGGTGTCAAGCACCTCACAAGGACCAAAGAAAGGTCGCATGTCATCAAGCAAAGGTCCCCGGACGAAATTAGGGTATGACAGGTGCCTAATGCTAAAAAGATATTCTCTATCTAACAATGCTAATGTGTTCTTATGGTGTCTTCTGAGATACTAAACCTTGATTCCTCATGATAGTTTAGCCTAATCCTGATCAAGCATCGTCCACAGATTCCTCTTGTAAGACTAAACTCAACCAGTACCGCATTAAGACACACATACTCAACTAAGTTATCGCACGACAACTCAGCCCTGCACTATCAAGGACTTTAGAGTCAGACTAGTTTCCACTGTTGAATGACCTTGACAAAGCATGCATCTACGTGATCAAGGTAAAGGCATACTGGAATGAAAAGAAGATAGCACAGAGAAGACACGAAACAACATTAAATAGATAGAAATATATTTACATTAGGTACCTACAGGGAAGATCCAACAGAGGATTTAGCTTTCCATACCAGGAAGCCTTCTTAGCGACAAAGAGAAGAACAAGATGAAAGATTGCAAAAATACAAGTGGTGAGGATGTCTCCTTCACCTCTAGGATCTCACAATCACTCACAAACTCATCTCAAGCTCTCAAACCGGCTCTTGTTTCAAGCTCTGGTCTTTGCAGATCTTCACACAGCAAAATCTCTCAAAACTCTCTGGAACTTGGAGCTTTCTCTCTCTAGAAACCCTAGACATGCAAAGCTCTAAATCCCAGTCCAAACTCTCTTCACAAAATCTGATTTCAGGCTTAAATAGGTGACCTTGTTTGTGCTCATGCGCTTGTATGGACCGCTTAGCGCACGTTAGTGATTTTTGGCTTAGAGCACCTTTCTCGCTTGGCGGATGAACTGAAGCGGTGCGCTTAGCTAATCTGTACAACTTATCTTCTTCTGGATTCTTCCTTGCGCTTAGCAGACGCTCGCTAAGCAAGCAGATTGGCTTAGCGAGAGGGTGAAAACAACACTTTCCAAAGCTTGCCTAATTAACCTGAAATTAAGAAAAAATGATTATTAAACACACAAAATGAAAATACTAAGCATTTATTACCTATACTTAATAGAAAATACTTATAACATTACAAAATAACCATAAATTGGGAGAGTTTGATACAATTTATACAAGTTTTATACACAAGAGTTAGTCGTTTTCATCGACTAACAGGGTCTTCATTAGGTAATCCTTGGAATAAATTCCCCTGTATTAAATGAATCAAAGAATGTGGTAGTTGATGTTGTGAGCTTGCACTTCAGGACGTGCAATGCTAGTAAAGAATTGCAGCATTGAGTTGCTTGAATAATCCTCAAGGGTGATCCTCTAGTGTTGCTCATCTGCCATGATAGTGGCTTCAGGCAATTGAGTAGCGGATTCCCTTGATGTTGGTGAATTAGGTGATAATGAATCAGAAAAATGAGTTTCTTCCTCAAGAATGGATGTGGCTGTTCTGTCTTGCAGAAGCTTCCTTCTCAATGTAGCTTCAATTTTTAAGTCCAGAGGAACTAAATTTCCTGTGGGAGATCTATGCATATAAAATACTAACAGACACAACGATTATCCAATTCAATAAGAAAAGATAAATATGAATAGAAAACAAATATTCACAGATAATCAAAGAATAACGAATAAATAATAGACACCTAAAAACGAACAAACTTTCAAAATAAAAAGAAGTTCCCCAGCAACGATGCCAAAAACTTGTTCGCTTCCGGCAAGTGCACCAGATCGTGCAAGTAGTATAAAACGGTAAGAACCGAGTATCGAACTCTCGGGGAACTTGTGTTACTTGGTAAAGCTATTTCAGTAAATAGGTGTCTAGTGTGAAAAGAGATGTGTTTACTATGAACAGGTGTGTGAACCAACTATTAAAAGGGAAAAATCGCGTGAGAAATGATGCGTAAAAACAAGTAGACGCCACACTGGTCTTCCTAATAGGTGCCTAATGCTAGAAGGATATTCTCTACTTAACAATGCTCATGCATTCTATGGCGTCTCCTGAAATGCTAAACCCTGATTCCTCATGATAGTCTAGCCTAATCCTGACCAAGCATCGTCCGCAGATTCCTCTTGTTGGACTAAACTCGGCTAGGACCGAATTAAGACAAACATACAAACTAGCCTTGTCCTATCAAGTTCTAAGAATCAGACCAATTTCCACTGTTGAATGATCCTAAAAACACATGCATCTACGTGATCAAGGCAAAAGCATGGTAGAATGAAGTTCTGATAGCCAATGAACACACAAAACATCATTAAATAGATAAAAAGATATTTACATCAAGTACCTACAAGGAAGATCCAACAGAGGATTTAGCTTTCCATAACTGGGAAGCTTCCTTTACAACAAAGAGAAGAGAATGAAAGATTGCAGAAATTCAAGTAGTGGGGATGTCTCCTCCACCTCTAGGACCTCACAATCACTCACAAACTCATCTCAAGCTCTCAGAACGGCTTCCTTTTCCTGCTCTGGTCTCTATAGATCTTCAAACAACAAAATCTCTCAAACTCTCTTGAACTTTGACCTTTCTCTCTCTAGAACTCTCTAGACATGCAGAAGCATCAAGAAAAGGCCCAAAACTCCCCTCAAAAATCTGATTTCAGGCTTAAATAGGTGGCCTTGTTCGCGCTCATGCGCTTAGCGCAATTCTGAACCGCCTAACGCGCATTAGTGAATTTCGGCTTAGCGTGGCTTTTCTCGCTCAGCGGATGGACTAAGGCGGTGTGTTTAGCGGGATGACCCTTCGCTCAGCGAATATGCACAGCTCATCCTCCTTCGAGATTCTTACTTGCTGTCATACCTTAATTTCATCCGGGGACCATTGTTTCATGGCATGTAACCTTTGTTTTACCGCTTCGAGGTACTTGGCACCCTTTGTTGCACAATACATGAAGTTCCGAGACATGTCGGAAATCAAAAGGAAGCATTGTTACGCAATCCGTGAAATTCTGTAACATGCAGGAAATTAAAAGGAAGTATTGTTACGCAATCCGTGAATTTTCGTAATATTCCGAAAGCTAAAAAAGGATTAATTACATGACCGGTGAGATTCCGTAACCTTACGGAAAGAAAACAAGTATCGTTACGAAATTCGTAAAGTTTCGTAACGTTATGGAAAAAGAATCACCAAAAAAAGCAAAGGGGGTGTATTTAGTAAAAAGGAGGGTGCAAATAGAAACCATGCCCACTTGGGCCTTCCAGATTGTTCCTCCAGAAGGCGGTTGCTTATGGAGGAAGCAACCTGGCTCGCCTGGGCGAGCTGGGTGGCAAGCTCCTTCCCTATTCACCCCTTTTTAGGTAAATGATGGGGACAAATCAAAACGGAAAAAGATTCTATCAAGTCAAGATTAAGGGCCTAGATGTCACCAGCCTTAAGGAGTTGGGACGGTTGATGGGACCCCTCCAAAGGCAAGCCTTCCGCAAAGTGTACAGAAAGATTTTAGATTTGACCACAGCGGAGGTATTTACGGAAGCCGTTGTATCCCTCGCCCAATACTATGACCAGCCGTTGAGATGCTTCACGTTTGGGGACTTCCAAATAGTACCGACTGTTGAAGAATTTGAGGAAATATTAGGATGCCCTCTTGGGGGAAGAAAATCGTATCTTTTCTCCGGGTTTCTTCCCTCCTTGAGCAAGATTGCAGCTGTGGTCGGGGATTCGGCGAGAGGTTTGGATCGTATGAAGCAAACTCGAAACGACATAGTGGGCCTACCGCGGAAATACATGGAAGGCAAGGCAAGGGATATGGCGAGTCAAGAAGAGTGGGTCCTATTTGCAGATATACTAGCTTTGCTAATCTTTGGGGTTGTCTTTTTTCCAAACGTGGACAGTTTGGTGGACCTAGCCTCAATTGATGCTTTCCTTGCATATCACCATAGCAAGGAGAGCCCGGTGGTAGCTATCTGGGCGGACTTATTTGATACATTTGACCGAAGGTGCGAAAAGAACAACGCACGGATTGTCTGCTGCTTACCCACTCTTTGTGTGTGGTTGGTTTCGCACCTATACCGACAAGACATAAGGCACCCGTGTCCGCTTCAAAGTTACCGCTCGTGCGTCGAAAAGAGAAGAGTAGATTGGGACCAATACTTGGTTGGGATAGGAGGCAGCACAATCAACTGGTTTCCTCGATGGAAGGAAGGAAAGGAGGGAGTTCTCTTCTCATGTGGGGACTACCCAAATGTTCCGTTGATAGGGACGAGGGGTTGTATTAACTATAATCCCACACTTGCCATAATAAGACAGTTAGGGTACCCCATGAGAGGAGCACCGACGGAAGAGAGTCTCTTGCCTTTCCTTGTGAGAGATTTCGACGCGCAAAGTCTCAAGATTGTACAAAGAGACCACAAGGCGTGGGAAATCCCGTTAAGGAAAGATAAAGAACTTAAGGGCATCCGTAATGGCATCATCGGTGGTTATCATGAATGGCTAAGAGTTCATACACGAGGGTTAGATGGGCTCTCCAAGTTGAAAATTATCAACGAGGAGAACTTCGAAGCTCCGGAAGAGGATGAAGAAGTCCAAGCTCTAAAATCAGAGCTAGGAAAGGCAAGACTCGCCAAAAAAATTCAAGTCAGCCACTACAAACATCCAGAAAGAGTGTGCCGAGTTACGAGAGGAAAATGCGGCTACTGCAAGAGCCCTTGAACAAGAAACCAAGAGGGCTCGCAAGGAAGAGCATGACTGAGATAAATTCCGAGGAGCTTTATGGGTCAGCAACAATGAGCTCAAGCTCCGGAGAGAGGAAAAAGACCAGTCACGAGTACATGGCATGGTCTTAAAGGAGGAGTTAGCTGCTTGCTCAAGATCCAAGAGGAGTTTGGCCTAACACTTAGAAGCCACGAAGCAAAGCATGCTAGCTATAATAGAGCAGTACAAAGAAGAGTTAAACCAGTCTTTGGCCCATGAACAAAAACTAGTACAGGACTTTGCACAAGCGTACGCCGAGAAGGAAGCAAGAGGGAGGGTGATTGATGCATTGCATCAAGAAGTGACCATGTGGATGTATAGGTTCGCCTTGACCTTAAATGGAAGTCAAGACCTCCCGTGACTACTAGCCAAAGGAAAGGCCATCGTCGAAGTGTGTTCAGCCCCAGAGGAAATTCATGGGCTGATTAATTACTGTCAACACATGATAGATTTAATGGGCCATATAATTAGAAACCGTTAGGTTCTGTTGTAACACTTTTGTATAATCTTGGCTAGATAAAAGCTTTTGATCCTTTTTTATAAAAAGAGAAATTCTGAAACTCATCATGTTGTCTAAAAAGCCTTGAGGTGGATCCAAGTGCTCTGATCATTCATTAGCATATTTATGTTTTGGTGGCATACTCACCACTGTTTGTTTCTTTAGGAAACTCACCATAACTAAAAAAGCGCAAAGGCACCCCTATAACACCCGATCCAGAAGTATGATGGATAACGAAGAGGGAGTGCAAGAACAAATGAAGGCCGACCTATCGGCCTTAAAAGATCAAATGGCTTCTATCACGGAGGCCATGCTAAAGCTTCAAAAAACTATAGAAGATAATGCTACGGTGGTCGCTTCCAATACAGCTAGGGAAGTGGAACCGGTGCTACAGCCCGCAATAAACTTGGGCCGAGACAGAAACGCAACGGGTTTTAATCGGAGGTACAGTCCTCAAGCCTACCCTTATGGTTTGCCTCTAGACTTCACTCCCGGTACCGCTCTAGACGATTTGAGCCAAGCCCCTACCTTCGAGGGGCAGCTCCCTCCTCATGCCGACTATCCTCTACAGGAAGATGATGAAGGAGATGCCCATTCAGGCCCTCTACTTCCCCTCCAAGAACCGGGCCCCCATGAGTTGCCCCAACCAAACATAGTCTGCCACATCCCGTCTCCATCCGTACCCATTAAGGAACTCGTTCCCATTGCAAAAGACAAGGGAAAGATCGATCTACTTGAAGAAAGGCTGAGAGCGGTAGAAGGCCTCGGCAACTATCCGTTCTCGGATTTAGCGGATCAGTGTCTAGTACCTGACATCATCATTCCTCCCAAGTTTAAAGTACTAGATTTTGATAAATACAAAGGGACGACGTGTCCAAAAGGTCATCTTAGGATGTATTGCTGAAGGATGGGGGCATATTCTACAGACAAAAAGCTGTTAATGCACTTCTTTCAAGATAGCTTAGCCGGAGCAGCTGTGGCATGGTACACCAATCTGGAACTTCTCAAATCCGGTCATGGAAAGACTTGGCAACTGGCTTCATTAGGCAGTACCAATACAACACAGATATGGCTCCTGATCGGAACCAACTTCAGAGCATGACCAAACGGGAACATGAGTCCATTAAAGAATATGCTCAAAGGTGGAGAGACCTGGCAGCCCAAGTCGTCCCACCTATGACTGAGAGGGAAATGATCACGATTATGGTAGATACGTTACCTACGTTCTTCTACGAGAAGCTGATAGGATATATGTCGGCTAACTTTGCAGACCTCGTCTTTGCCAGAGAAAGAATCGAGTCCAGACTGAGGAAAGGCAAGTTTGAATATGCCTCCAACGCTGCCCCCAACAACAATAGAAGAGCCCCGGTGGCAGGCACACGGAAAAAGGAAGGAGATACCCACGCAGTCACCACCGCCCCAACATGGATGAAAGCGCCCCAAAACACCCAAAACGCATACCAACACAACCATCCTAAATTTTCGATCCGAGCCGGAAGTTCCCTCCCAACTCAAGTGGAAGGGCCTCCCGCAACAGAAAAAACGCCTGCCCAACACACAGCTCCAGCCATTCCCCGGCCAGCTAATAATACAACTCCTGGCGTGAGCTATAACAATGCACGACGCCCCCCGAGAGACGAGTTCTTTCCTATTCCCATGGCATATTCCGAGTTGTGGCCCTCATTATTGGAAAATCATTTGGTGGTGGCCATACCCGAGAAGGTCTTCCAGCCACCAGACCCCAAGTGGTATAACTCGAATGCCACATGTGCATACCATAGTGGAGCCCTCGGACACAACATTGACTTTTGCTTGCCGTTCAAGTATAAGGTGCAACACCTAATAAATGCCGGATGGCTATCATTCCAAGAGGAGGGCCCCAATGTTAAAACCAATCCACTAGCCAATCATGGAGGGGCTAGCGTAAACTCCATCAAAAAGGATAGGCCGTCAGGGTCAAAGAGATTAGAAGATGTGGCTACGTCTAGACGATTCATCTACCAGTCGCTGCAGGCAGCATGTATGGTCTCTCGTGGCGGAGGCGAAAGTGACGAATGTCTGTTTCATCTCGGGGAATCACACGACATGGAAACCTGCCCCGCGGGGGAAGAGTTACTTCAACGGCTCATGGACTGGGGGCAACTCAAAGTGTCCGAGGGAAATAGGGAAGAACCGCAGATTTGCATGCAGTCGGCTGAAAGGAAGGTTCCCCCAACCCCCAAAGCCATAGTAATATGTTTCACTAGGAATGTGACCAGCTCCTGATCCAAGTACCCCCCGACAGTGCCCAAGCCAACGTCGTTTTCCTATCAAAGCAATAAGGCCGTTCCATGGAAGTATACCCCTCCCGCTTTTGGAGAAAGGGCTGCAACCGAGGTTGACTCCTTGTCAGCCAAGGTGACCAACATTACTGGCCTTAGTGGTGTAACCCGCAGTGGTCGGGTGTTTGCTTCCTCTCACTCGGCGGAATGCCCTCCAAGGGGAAAGCACCCATGATCCTAGAGCCCGCAGACATGGCCACCTCCTCAAAAGAAGTGGATCCCCCGGTGGTAAAAGGAGCTGAAAAGAAAGAAGGTCTTCGAGGAAAGGCGATGACCTTGGAAGAGGCTCATGAGTTTCTTCGTCTCATCCAACAAAGCGAGTTTAAAGTAGTTGAGCAACTGAATAAAACTCTAGCAATGATCTCTTTGCTCGAACTACTCATAAACTCTGAGCCTCATCGTGCACTATTGGTAAAGGTCCTCAATGAAGCCCACATAGCACACGACATCTCAATTGAGGGTTTTGAAGGCATTGTTAATCATATAACTACCAATAACTACATCGCGTTCGCGGAAGAAGAGATTCCCATCGAGGGGAGAGGGCACAACAAAGCTCTACATGTGTCTGTCAGATGCATGGACCATGTCGTCGCTAAGGTGCTCATCGACAATGGTTCAAGTTTAAATGTGATGCCAAAGACCACCTTGGAGAAACTTCCTTTTAATTCGTCACGTCTAAAACCAAGTTTGATGGTAGTACGAGCCTTTGATGGTAGTCGGCGGGAGGTGATGGGGGAAATTGACATCCCCATTCAGATAGGCCCCCACACTTACAATGTGGTTTTTCAAGTTATGGACATAAATCCCGCCTACAGTTGCCTTTTGGGGAGACCTTGGATTCACGCGCTAGGTGTAACACCCTGATATATATATCTATATATTATTAGTAATTATGTTTGATGTTTGATTATTTGTTGTGTTATTTTCATCCGTAATTATTTTTAAGGAAGTTAATTTAGTTAATAGAGGGGTGGATAGATAAGGATGTAGCTTCTCAAAGAAGCCTCTTGAGAAAGCTTCTCAAAGAAGCCACGAGGAAGCTTCTAGAGGAAGCCTCTTAATGAAGCTTCTAGAGAAAGCCTCTTAAATCCATACTAGCTTTTGGCCATGATCATACGTCGTATGAAGTGTATGTCATTGGGGGTAGAGTGCACTGACCTTGTCGGATGGCCCAGATGTGAGTAACTAGCATGGTTAGAGAATCTAAGCATTCCTGAGGGGATGCTTAGGTGCTTTAATTGGTCCATGGTCTTTGGCATTTACTTTTGATCGTGATCATAGCTCATACGACACAGGAAATAGAGTAACTGTGGCCAAGTGTACTTTGTACTAGGGGGCTGTCACCTGGTAGGGAACACCTTTTTGCTCCCAGGCTGATCACCTATGGGAGGGGGGCTGTTACGTGCACAACCGGGTGGTCTCGACAAACTCAGCACAGTTCCCTAAGTGAGAGTGTCGTGTGGACACGCTTAGGCTATTTCCTGATATTTGGTTGTTGTTGGTACATACCACATTGCATCTGAGTGTTGAGTCAGGTGCATGCATCATTTTGTGCAGTCTTGATTGGGTCCATGGATGGATGATGAGTAATCGTTGGATGTGAATGATGAATATTTGTTGGATATGAGTGTTGAATAATGATTGTCGTGTATGCTTATCATGTTTGCCTATGTTCCTTGCTAATTGTGGTTATTTGGAATTGGTATTGGTTCTTTTATAATAAACTCACCCTTGCAATTTTGTATCGTGTGGTTGATACCTGTGATGATCACGAACCTTGTTCGTGGGAGCAGAATGACAGTGGCAGGGTGTAGCGAGTAAGATTCTGGTGAGGAGCCGCCGAGCCGACGTGATGACGTTGGCGTTATTTTGGGAGAGAGTTGTGTTTTGTAATCAACTCCTCCATAGTTGATTTTTTTAAGTTTTATTTTGTTGAGTTAAAGATGTAAAACTGGAATTTTAATTATATATATGAACATATTTAATTTTCGTTATGTGTATGACTGTACCGAATTATTGTTTCTATTTAATTATGCATATTCACTTAAGTAATGGCGTGTTGTTGGATGAATTTATGTTGTGACAAAATCACTTCTATTTTCATAATAAAAAATTAAGGGAGTTCTTTTTATAAAAATTGAAATTATCAAATATTAGAGTGTGGATATTGTAGCGACGAGGCGGGTCGTTACACTAGGAGTGGTCCCTTCGACACTTCACCAGAAGTTGAAATTCACGGTTGGTGGACTCTTGGGGATAGTGTCAGGCGAAGAAGATATGTTGGTGAGCTGCCCCTCCTCTGCACCATATGTGGAAGCAGCAGAGGAATCATTGGAAACAGCTTTCCAATCCTTCGAGGTGGTGAGTTGTGCCTCTGTGGAAATGAGTGTGTTGCTACCTTGTCTCTTTAATGTGGCCCTAATGGTGGCACGGGTAATGGTCAGGCACGGTTATGAGCCCGGAATGGGTCTGGGCAAGGACAGCCACGGGAATGCCGATGTGGTCGACATTAGGGGGAACCCGTTCAAATATGGGTTAGGGTATGAATCCAGGAAATCGGGAAGAAGGAATGCGCCATCAAGACTCTGGGAAGATAAGGCATGGCCCGGCCATGTTAGCCAATGTTTCACAAGTGCCGGGATAATGTTCGAGGAAGAAGTGGCGAAAATAGGAGAGGAGTCTCCATAAGATCCGCCAAGTTTCGTACGACCGTGCCATCCCAATTCCCAAGTGGGGAACTGACGCGTGATGAGCCAGTCATAAGTCTATACCGCTGATTCAATGTAATTAGAGGCTATAGATCCCTTTCTCATTTGTTTTGTGAAATCTACCTTATTAAATAACAAAGAGATCTTGTTTCATATGTTCTTGTGATTCCACCTTTTCTCATATCATTTTGCATGTTTTTGTTTTCTGTCTTGAATGGTATAGATGTGAGGGTCGATTCTTTGAGGATCCTAACAACGAGGGTTTGATAATCGATTTTGACCGTGAAGTAAGTCAAACAATAAACGAAGAAGAGGAAGAGGGTGTCCTTTCACCAAAGTTGGAGAGGTTGATCACTCAGGAAGAACGCGAAATGAAGCCTCACCAAGAGGAAACCGAACTGGTAAACTTAGAGACCGGAGAGGGAAAGAAAGAAGTGAAAGTAGGAACCGGTATGACTGCACCTATCCGCCAAGGTTTGATAACCCTTGAAGAATATCAAGACATCATCGCATGGTCATACCAAGACATGCCAGGTCTGGACCTCAACATTGTGCAGCATAAGTTGCCATTGAATCCTGGGTCCTACCGGGTTAAGCAAAAACTATGAAGGATGAGACCCAAAATGTCTTTGAAAATTAAAGAAGAAGTGAGAAAGCAGTTCGATGCGAGTTTCTTGGCTGTAGCTCGATACCCGGAGTGGGTAGTCAACATTGTCCCGGTCCCAAAAAAGGACGGCAAAGTGCGAATGTGCGTAGACTATCGGGACTTAAACCGAGCCAGTCCTAAAGACAATTTTCCCTTGCCACACATTGATATACTGATAGATAATACAGCCAAGTTTGCCATTTTCTCCTTTATGGATGGTTTCTCAGGGTATAATCAGATAAAGATGGCACCCAAAGATGTGGAGAAGACTACTTTCATCACCCTATGGGGAACATTCTGCTACAAAGTGATGGCCTTCGGGCTGAAAAATGCTGGGGCAACCTATCAGCGTGCCATGGTAGCGTTGTTCCACGACATGATGCATAAAGAGATAGAAGTCTATGTAGATGACATGATTGCCAAATCTCGGACCGAGGACGAACACCTCGTCAATCTGTGTAAGCTATTTGGAAGGCTGCGGAAATACCAACTGAAACTAAACCCCGCCAAGTGCACCTTCAGGGTAAAATCGGGGAAGTTATTGGGATTTATCGTGAGCCAGAAAGGGATAGAGATAGATCCCGAGAAAGTGAAGGCCATTCATGAAATGCCAGAGCCACGCATGGAGAAGCAAGTTCGAGGTTTCTTAGGCAGGTTGAACTACATCGCGAGATTTATCTCGCAACTCACCCCTACCTGCGAGCCCATCTTCAAACTATTGCGTAAGAACCAGGCGGTCCTGTGGAACAGTGACTGCCAAGAGGCCTTCGAAAAAATCAAACAGAGCCTCGCAAATCCCTCGGTGCTCATGCCACCTATAACAGGAAGGCCTCTTTTCCTGTACATGACTGTGTTAGACGAGTCTATGGGATGCATGTTGGGTCAGCACGACAACTCTGGGAAAAGGGAACAAGCCATTTACTATTTAAGCAAGAAGTTTACCGCCTGCGAGATGAATTACCCAATGTTGGAAAGGACGTGCTGTGCCTTGGTATGGGTGTCACATCGTCTTAGGCAGTACATGCTCAGTCATACCACGTGGCTTATTTCCAAAATGGATCCCGTGAAATACATCTTTGAGAAGCCGGCCCTCACGGGACGAATCGCTAGGTGGCAGGTACTACTATCTGAATTCGATATTGTGTACGTCACCCAAAAGGCGATAAAGGGGAGCGCCTTGGCAGATTATTTGGCCCAACAACCCCTCCAAGATTACCGGCCGATGCACCCCGAGTTCCCGGATGAAGACATCATGGTTCTATTCAAGGAGAAGCGGACGCACGAGGATATAGACAAATGGATTGTTTGTTTCGATGGGGCATCTAATGCTTTGGGCCATGGAGTAGGGGCAGTCCTTGTATCCCCAGATGATCAATGTATTCCTTTCACGGCCAGGCTAGGTTTCGATTGTACCAACAATATGGCCGAATATGAAGCATGCGCCCTTGGGATTCAAGCGGCCATTGATTTTGACGTAAAGCTACTCAAAGTGTATGGAGACTCGGCTTTGGTAATACGCCAGTTGAGAGGAGAATGGGAAACTAGGGATCAAAAGTTGATACTCTATCAAACTCATATCTTGAAGTTAGCCGAATTCTTTGACGACATTTCTTTCCACCACATACCTCGGGAAGAGAACCAAATGGCCGATGCATTGGCCACCTTGGCATCCATGTTTCAACTTGCCCCACACGGGGATCTACCGTACATTGAATTCAGATCTCGGGGCAAGCCGGCACATTGTTGTGCGATAGAGGAAGAGCGAGATGGAAAACCGTGGTATTTTGACATCAAACAGTATGTCGAGAACAAAGAATATCCACCAGGGATTTTCGACAATGACAAAAGAACGTTAAGAAGATTGGCTACTAGTTTCTTTGTGAGTGGTACCATCCTGTACAAACGAAACCACGACATGACCCTCATGCGATGCGTAGATGCCAAAGAGGCGAACTACATGATTGAGGAAATCCACAGGGGTTCATTTGGGGCACGTGCCAATGGGCATGCTATGGCCAGGAAGATCCTTAGAGCAGGTTATTACTAGCTCACTATGGAAAGAGATTGCTGCACCCATGTAAGGAAATGCCATAAATGTCAAGCATACGCAGACAATGTTAATGTTCCGCCACATCCTCTGAATTTCATGTCCGCCCCTTGGCCTTTTTCCATGTGGGGGATAGATGTCATTGGGGCCATCGAACCCAAAGCTTCGAACGGTCATCGCTTCATCCTCGTGGCGATAGATTATTTCCCCAAATGGGTTGAAACGGCTTCTTATACCGATGTCACGAGGAGTGTGGTGATCAGATTCATAAAGAAGTAACTGATTTGTCGATACGGACTCCCTAGGAAGATCATTACTGACAATGGCACCAATCTGAATAACAAAATGATACAGGAAATGTGCGGGGATTTCAAGATCCAGCATCATAACTCCACCCCCTATCGGCCAAAGATGAACGGGGATGTAGAGGCTGCAAATAAAAATATTAAAAAGATTATTCAGAAGATGACGGTGTCATACAAAGATTGGCATAAGATGCTGCCTTTTGCCCTGCATGGATATCGAACCTCGGTACGAACTTCTACTGGGGCAACGCCGTATTCCTTGGTTTATGGGATGGAAGCGGTACTCCCATTTGAGGTAGAGGTCCCTTCCCAGAAGATACTAGCGGAATCGGGCCTAGAAGAATCAGAGTGGGCTCAAACACGCTACGACTAACTCAACCTTATTGAAGGTAAGCGTTTGACGGCCATGAGCCATGGGCACCTGTATCAACAAAGGATAAAGAATGCGTTCGACAAGAAGGTACGCCCGCGCAAGTTCAATCAGGGGGACCTTGTCTTGAAAAAGATATCCCATGCTGTTAAAGATAACCGAGGGAAGTGGGCCCCAAATTACGAAGGACCTTTCATTGTGAAAATGGCTTTTTCTGGGGGGGGCTCTGGTGCTCACCAACATGGATGGCGAGGAGCTACCCTCGCCCGTGAACTCTGATGTCGTTAAGCGATATTACGCTTGAAATCTGGGGCAATTGAGGAAACCGCTGCATGTTCTTTTTTTTGTGTTTGTGTGTTCTTCTTGGATTCCTCCAGGGATTCCTGTCTGCTTTAATTGTCTCGTCACATTTCTTTAAAAGAAGAGAACATGGGTCTGAGGCTTTAGTCCTCACTTTGGTTTTAAACCATGTGCAGTTTGTAATAACCTGAGCCCTTTCGCTCAGTTCATGGGGTGCCCCAAGCGCTTAATTAAAACTGAACCTAAACCGGCTTTCACTAAAAATTTGTTGCGTTTGAAAACATTCATGCATACGCATACACATGCATATTTTGTCATAACAGGGGCAGAATCAACTGGCCATGGTCAGATGCCAGGATGAAGTTGGAGGCCGAAACCCATCAAGGTAAAACGGTAACGCGGCCACGGTTTACCATGCAATGTTGTTTCCTACATTCAGGTACTTAGGGACGGACACAAGTAGAGGCTAGGGTCAAGACCAATAAGTCGTCATCCTTTGCCTAGCCCGGGACAAACAGAAAGTGCCGCTGCAAGGCAGCCTAGTATCCTTTAAATTCACAGTAGTTATTACTGTTGTTTGTCTAAAATAAATAATGGATGCCTAATCTACCTTGAGTGGGTTCGAGTAAGCGAACGCCGACCCGTAGAGGGCCATGCTTATGTCTTCCCTAAAAAAAAAAGTACAGGTTAGCTCGCCTGGGCGAGCAACCCCTGTACGAAAATGGTTAAAAAGAGGGAGGGGGAAGGTTTCTGCACTCAAAAACTTCCCCCCTCATTCAAAAAAAGAAAGCTCACGGGACTCACGGATTTTGCAGCCCTTAGGTGACCATTTTTTGCGTTTTGATTCCGTTTTGCTCTATTATTCATCTCCAACAAGTAAGTACCTCATTCTTGGGTTCTCTAGCTTTCCATTGATGTATTTTTGTGCTCTAAATTGCATGTATTTGCTCAAAAACGTGAGGGATTTATCCTCAAATTGTTGCTTGTTTTTGTTGAATTGAGGGGTTGTAAGGTATGGCCTTAGGCCTAGGGTGCATTCTGAAGCAATGGGGCATGCCACATTGCCCCCATTCTCTTGCTATTCATGCCTAAACATGCGCCCACCAAGTGCTCGGTGAAATGCCTCAATGACATATGGGCATGGTTTTGTGAACTTTGGCTTGTGGGGCTGTTTTAAATGTATAAGGACAGCACATAGAGGTTAAAATGAGTGCCCGAATGCGATTCTAGGCCTAGGAACCCAAGCCTTTAATTTCAATACAAGGAAGCATAACTTACGCCTAGGAATCTAAGTTTTGGTTTTAAATGTAAAAAGGCATGAATATTAGGACATGTTTGAGAGGTTTTTATTAGAATTTAAATTTGGCTGCCCCATGAGGAATACCTTGCACCTAGGTAGCATGGAAAATACCTTTCAACGGTATTGTCATACCCTAATTTCGTCCGGGGACCTTTGCTTGATGACATGCGACCTTTCTTTGGTCCTTGTGAGGTGCTTGGTACCCATCATTAGGCAATTTGTGAAATTCCAGGACATGCCGAAAAACCAAAAAAATATTGATGCACAATCCGTAAGTTTCCGTGACACACCGGAAATCAAATGGAAGCATCGTTGTATAATTAAGTGAGGTTCCGTAACATTCCGTAAGTCAAAAGGGGAATGATTATGTAATCCGCAAGGTTCCGTAACCTTACGGAAAGAAAACAAGTATCGTTACGAAATTCGTAAGTTTCTGTAACTTTACGAAAAAAAGAATCACCAAAAAAAAGCAGAGGGGGGTGTACTTGGTAAAAATGGGGGTGCAAATAGCACCCAGGCCCACTTGGGCCCTCCAGAATATTCCTCCAGAAGGCTGTTGCTTTTGGAGAAAGCAACCTGGCTCGCCTGGGCGAGCTGGGCGGCAACCACCTCCCCTATTTTGCTATAAATAGGGGAGGAAGTGAAGAAGAAAAGGGTTCAGCCCCTTTGGCACTTCTCTCCCTTTCGAATTTGCTTGGAAAAATTGTTTCCGTGAAGAAAATCTAAGCCGAGGCGCTTCCGAAACGTTTCCATAACGTTTTCCGTGAGGAATCTCGCAAAGGTTTCAACCGTTCTTCGACGTTCTTCATTCGTTCTTCATCGTTCTTCGATCTTCAACGGGTAAGTACCTCAAACCAAGCTTTTCGATTCATTCTATGTACCCGTAGTGGTCCACATTGTGTTTCGTGCATTTTTATTCTCGTTTTGTTTACTTTTTATACCCCCTGTTGACGTGCTTAAGCCATTTTACTTAAGTCATTTCTCGCTTAACTTAAAAATAAAATAAATTTCCACCGAACGTTTGAATTGTATTATCCATTAACTTCGGTTAAAATAAATTCCGACCGTTCGGTCGTGCCGTAACCACGTTGGAAATCAAAAAGAGGTAAAAAATAATATAATAATCAAAAAGACATCTTTTAGTAAAATAAAGCGGAAAATCAATCGGACGTTTTCTCTTTGGGATTTCTCATTCTTAATCGAATTGATTAATAACTAAAGTGAAACTAAAGGCTAAAATCAATTCGCCTAGTCAAGCTCGTCCATAAAAATAGGCTTTTGAAGTTTGTCATTTCATTTTCTCACTAAGTAAAATGGATCATTTTTAAGGTCCAACGCCTTAAAATGATCACCTCTTAAAGTAAAAAAGAATCACTTGATAAAAAAGAACTACGTAGGTCTGATTTTCTCATCCCAAATTGAGGAATACGTAGGAGCAAAGGGAAACACCCTTGTCGACCACAAAAAGAGAAAATATAAAAAGGGTATAAAGGATATAGAGACATAAAAAGGGAACATAAAAAATCAAAGTCATGTTTGCACATTCGATTAAAGGTTGCCGTCCCTTGGGGCGGACGTATGGGGTGCTAATACCTTCCCCGTGCGTAAATACAACTCCCGAACCTTTCACTTAAAAGTTCGTAGATCGCGTCTTTTCCGGTTTTTCCGACGTTTTCCTCAAATAAACGTTGGTGGCGACTCCGCGCGTATTCCTTTCGTGGAACACGCATCCCGCGAGTCACGCGTCGCCCTCCCGCCGAAGGGTAGGTTGCGACAGTTGGCGACTCCACTGGGGACTGTTTTTACAGAGTTAGGCCATTTAATTTTGTGCAATGTTTTACCTTGACTTACCCCTTTGTTGGTTTCCTTTCATTATGTTCTTGTGTATATAAACTCTTTGTTGCTTTTAGTGCGTTTTAAATGTATGCATGAAGTAAATATTTATTCATTTGATGCACACAAACACCAACACTATTTGCACACACTGTGAGTGAAAAAGGGCCCTATACCCGGGTTCATGGGAGCATAAGGAGTGGAGGTGAATCTGTGATCATGCTAGGTCTCCGACTTGCTTGATTACAGTGAACCCTCATCTAGAGCTTTTCTCTTTGAAAACCCATTGTTGCTAGTAGTCCCTACTGCTACAATATGTTCTTCAAAGGGGATGATACCTCTAGAAACCATCAAGAGAGATATAACTACCTTGGGGATTATTGCTAAAAGCCTAGTTAGTTCTCTCCCTTATAGGTCCCTTAAATAGGGGCACGAAGCAAACACGCTGCGTGCCATTTTTCACACTGCCATGCATGAGTATCATATACCCTTTTGCTTATGTTCGGTAAATATTGTCATACTGTGCACATTCCCGCATTGTGTCTTTTGCATAGGCATTGCATATGGGTTCTGTCTTGATCCCTATTGTAAACAAACCAACGGAGGGTCCGTGTCGCCTTCTTAAAAACGTGCGTTGGGGCATTTCGCTACCCCTAGACGTCGTATCTAAGAAGGGGACAAATTCCCCGGACCCCCGCATTCCTAGATTGCATCTGTGTCATATGCATTCCATCATGCATTCATCCATCCCACCCATGAGATATCGGAGTTTTGATTTGCACCAGCTTTTGTCTCACTTTAGTAAGCATGGGAACAAATCAAACCGGCAAGAGGTTCTACCAAGTCAAGGTCAAAAGCCTAGACACCACCAGCATCAAGGAATTAGGGCGGTTGATGGAACCCCTCCAAATGCAAGCCTTCCGCAAGACTTACGGAAAGATCTTAGAGTTGACCATAGCAGAGGTGTCCTTAGAAGCCATTGCATCACTTACCCAATACTACGACCAGCCTTTGAGGTGCTTCACATTCGCAGACTTCCAATTAGTACCAACCATTGAAGAATTTGAGGAAATTCTAGGATGTCCTCTCGGGGGAAGAAAACCATATCTTTCCTCCGGGTGTCTCCCCTCTTTGAGCAGAATTGCAACTGTGGTCAAGGATTCAGCAAGAGGTTTGGACCGCATAAAACAGACTCGGAACGGCATAGCGGGCCTACCACAGAAGTACCTAGAAGACAAGGCGAGGGGTATGGCCAATCAAGGAGACTGGGTCCCGTTTATGGATGTGTTAGCTTTGCTAATTTTTGGGGTCGTCCTCTTTCCAAACGTGGATGGTTTGGTAGACCTAGCAGCAATCGACGCTTTCCTTGCCTACCACCATAGCAAGGAAAGTCCGGTGGTAGCTGTCTTGGCAGATCTATTTGACACATTTGACCGAAGGTGCGAAAAGAGTAGCGCACGGATCATCTGTTGCTTACCCGCCCTCTGTGTTTGGTTGGTTTCACACTTGTTCCAACAAGACACAAGACATCCATGTCCGCTCCTGAGCCATCGCTCGTGTACTGAAAAGAGGAGAATAGATTGGGACCAGCTCTTGGCCGGGATAGGAGGTAGAACAATCAGTTGGTTCCCCCGATGGAAGGAAGGAAAAGAAGGAGTCCTTTTCTCATGTGGAAGATACCCAAACATTCCGCTGGTAGGAACGAGGGGTTGTATTAACTATAATCTCGCGCTCGCTATAAGACAACTAGGGTACCCCATGAGGGGAGCACCGACGGAAGAAAGCATGTCTCCTTTCCTTGTGAGGGATTTCGGCGCACAAAATTCCAAGACTATACAAAGAATCCATAAGGCGTGGGAAACCCCGTTAAAGAGAGATCAAGAGCCTAGAGGCATTCGTAATGGCATCATTGGTGGGTACCACGAATGGCTGAAAGTTCATATACGAGGTTTAGATTGGCTCGCCAAGTTAAAAGTCGTCAGCAAAGAGAGTTTTGAAGCACCGGAAGAGGACGAAGAAGTCCAAGCTCTCAAAAGCGAGTTAGGAAAGGCAAAACTTGCCAAGGAGAAGTTCAAGTTGGCCGCTACACACGTTCGGAAGGAGTGTGCCGGGTTACGGGAAGAGAATGCAATTACCGCAAGAGCCCTTGAACAAGAGACCAAGAGGGCTCGCAAGGAAGAGTATGGCCGGAACAAATTTCGCGGAGCTCTATGGGGTAGCAATAGTGAACTCAAGTTGCGAAAGGAAGAAAGGGACCAGTCGCGAGCACATAGCATGGTTTTGAAAGAGGAGTTAGTTGCCTGTTCAAGGTCCAAAAGAAGCTTGTCTCAGCGTTTATGCGAGACGGAGACCAACATGCTAGCTATCATCGCCAAGTACCAAGAAGAGTTAGGTCTAGCCGCGGCCCACGAGCATAGGATTGCGGACGAATATGCCCAAGTATACGCGGAAAAAGAGGCTAGAGGAAGGGTGATCGACTCTTTACACCAAGAGGCAACCATGTGGATGGATCGGTTTGCTCTTACCTTGAACGGGAGTCAAGAACTTCCCCGATTGTTAGCCAAGGCCAAGGCGATGGCAGACACCTACTCCGCCCCCGAAGAGATTCATGGGCTTCTCGGCTATTGTCAGCATATGATAGACTTAATGGCCCACATAATTAGAAATCGTTAGGAAACTTGTATGGTCTCTAAGACCTTGACTAGATACGACTTCCTTTTTGAAATAAAATGAGTTGGTCCCATGTTTCTACTCCAAAAAGCTTGTGCAAATCAAATCACTCCTACATTTCATCTCTAGCATGCATCTTCTTTCTTTACCCACTCCTCACGTTTGGTTTTTTAGGGAAAAACACCATAACTAAACGCGCCGCGAGGGATCCCTATCGCACCAAATCCAAATCTAGAACGATGGGTGATCAAGAGGAGATGCAGGAACAGATGAAAGCCGACATGTCGGCTCTGAAAGAACAAATGGCCTCTATGATGGAGGCCATGTTAAGTATGAAGCAGCTCATAGAGAAGAACGCGGCCACCGCCGCCGCTGCCAGTTCGGCTGCCGAAGCAGACCCGACTCTCTTGGCAACTACGCACCATCCTCCCTCAAACATAGTAGGACGGGGAAGGGACACACTGGGGCACGATGGCAGCCCTCACCTGGGATACAACCGAGCGGCTTACCCTTATGGATTGCCGCCCAACTATTCACCACCCGTCTTGCAAGAAGATGCGGGCCACATTGCTTCTCCCGTCCATGAAAGAGAGCCTCCTCAGCAGCCCGACGAAGTCCACAAAGACCCTCAAGATTATGCTCGGAGGGATGTCGAGTTGTATCCCCCGATCCCCGAAGGGCCGGCACCAGGCACGTTGCCTCAACCCAACATCGCAGTACCACCAATAGTTCTGTCCACGGAAGGGCCGCCCCCAGCAACTGAAGAAAGGAGGAAGCTCGATCTCCTTGAGGAAAGATTGAGGGCCGTAGAAGGATTTGGGGACTATCCGTTCGCAGACATGACGGATCTTTGCTTAGTACCCGATGTTGTTATTCCCTCGAAGTTCAAAGTACCGGACTTCGACAAGTATAAAGGGACGACTTGTCCCAAAAACCATCTCAAAATGTACTGCCGTAAGATGGGCGCCCACTCTAAAGATGAAAAGCTGTTGATACACTTCTTTCAGGATAGCTTGGCCGGAGCTGCGGTAGTGTGGTACACTAATTTGGAAGCTTCCCGTATCCGTACTTGGAAGGAACTGATTACCGCCTTCCTAAGGCAGTATCAGTACAATTCTGATATGGCTCCTGACCGTACTCAACTGCAGAATATGTTCAAAAAAGAGGGTGAAACCTTTAAAGAATATGCGCAGTGATGGAGGGATTTGGCGGCACAAGTAGCTCCTCCCATGGTTGAGAGAGAGATGATCACCATGATGGTGGACACTCTGCCAGTGTTCTACTATGAGAAGCTAGTAGGTTACATGCCGTCCAGCTTTGCGGATCTGGTGTTTGCCGGGGAAAGAATCGAGGTTGGATTGAAAAGAGGAAAGTTTGATTACGTTTCCTCCACAAACGCGAATGCCAAAAGAATCGGGGCAACAGGGGCAAAAAGGAAGGAGGGAGATGCCCATGCCGTCTCTTCAACACCTGCGTGGGTCAAAACCCAGCAAACACCTCATGGTACCCATCAGTACGCGCAACATCACCCAAGCTTCTCGGCTCATACTGGGAATACCTCTTGTTCAACACCCGTGCAACCTAAGGCACCCACCCAGAGGGAAGCTCCCCAAGTTCCAACTCCGAACACGACTCGACCGGCCGGTAATTCCAACACGACAAGGAACTTCCCTCCGAGGCCATTTCCAGAATTCACCCCACTCCCAATGACGTACGAAGATCTTCTGCCATCCCTCATCGCCAATCATTTGGCCGTGGTAACTCCCGGAAGGGTCCTTGAACCCCCTTTCCCGAAGTGGTATGACCCTAACGCAACTTGCAAGTACCATGGGGGTGTCCCGGGGCATTCCGTCGAAAAATGCTTGGCCCTTAAATACAAGGTCCAACATTTAATGGATGCTGGATGGCTGACTTTCCAAGAGGATCGGCCCAATGTGAGAACCAACCCGCTCGCCAATCATGGAGGGGGAGCAGTTAATGCAGTTGAATCCGATAGGCCGCACAGGTCTAAACCTTTAAGGGATGTGGCAACGCCTAGGAGGTTTATCTTTGAGGCCCTACAAAAGGGAGGTGTGATTCCCCATAGTGGGTGTAAGGAGGATTCCTGTCTGCTACATTCCGGCGAGATGCATGACATGGAGACGTGTTTGGAAGTAGAGGAATTGTTACAGCGGATGATAGATCAAGGTCGACTGGAAGTCGGCATTGAAGGAAAAGAAGAGCAGCATATATGCATGCAATCTACGGAGGGGAGCGGTGTTGCGAAGCCCAAACCCTTGGTGATATACTTCACTAAAAGCGCAGCTTCGCAAAAGCCCGGACACCCCTTAATGGCCAAACCTGTTCCTTTCCCGTACCAAAATAGTCACGCGGTCCCGTGGAGATATACACCTCCGGGGAAGAAGGAAGAAGAAGTCACTGACGTCAGCTCGCTGTCAGCTAAAGTAACAAATATCACGGGACTGAGTGGTGTGACCCGTAGTGGTCGTGTGTTCGCACCTCCGGACCTACCAGTCCAACCCGCCGACGTCAAGGGAAAAGGAAAAGTGGTGGAGGAACAAGATGGCGAAGCACCCCACGCTTCGAATAAAGATATTCCAGCAAAGGGGCCCCCGGAGAAAAAGGATGGTAGAAATGAGGTGTCGCTAGAGGAAGCCAGCGAGTTCCTTCGGATAATTCAGCAGAGCGAATTCAAGGTTATCGAACAGCTCAACAAAACCCCGGCTAGGGTCTCGCTGTTGGAGTTACTTATGAGCTTCGAGCCTCATCGGGCTCTGCTAGTAAAAGTGCTGAACGAGGCTCACGTGGCCCAAGATATCTCGGTAGAAGGTTTCGGAGGGCTGGTCAACAATATCACTGCCAACAACTATCTTGCCTTCGCCGAAGAAGAAATCCCCGCCGAGGGGAGAGGGCATAATAAGGCTTTACACGTATCAGTCAAGTGTATGGACCATATCGTAGCCAAGGTGCTCATCGATAATGGTTCCAGTTTAAACGTGATGCCTAAGAGCACTTTGGAGAAGTTACCATTCAATGCTTCCCACTTAAAACCAAGTTCAATGGTGGTTCGGGCCTTCGACGGCACTCGTCGAGAGGTTAGGGGAGAGATCGATCTCCCAGTACAAATAGGCCCTCACACCTGTCAAGTCACCTTCCAAATAATGGATATTAACCCCCCCTACAACTGCCTGTTGGGGCGCCCGTGGATCCACTCAGTGGGAGTTGTGCCTTCTACACTCCACCAAAAGCTGAAATTCGTAGTGGAGGGGCACTTGGTCATCGTGTCAGGCGAGGAAGATATCTTGGTAAGCTGCCCATCCTCCATGCCTTATGTGGAAGCCGCAGAAGAATCGTTAGAAACTGCTTTCCAGTCTTTTGAGGTGGTCAGCATTTCCTCTGTGGACTCCCTCTTTGGGCAGCCTTGTCTGTCTGATGCAGCGGTAATGATGGCCCGAGTTATGTTGGGGAACGGTTATGAACCCGGGATGGGTTTAGGAAAAAACAACGGCGGCATAACTAGCCTGATAAATACCCAAGGAAATCGTGGGAAGTATGGTTTAGGCTATAAGCCCACTCAGGCGGACATGAAAAGAAGCATCGCGGGAAGGAAGAACAATGGTCAAAGTTCGCGTTGGAGACAAGAAGGTGAAGGAAGCCCGCCCTGCCACATAAGTAGAAGCTTTATAAGCGCGGGTTCGGGAGACAAAGGTCAAGCGTTCGCGATATGCGAAGATGATATTCCGAGTACTTTGGATTTGGTACGACCATGCCCTCCTGATTTCCAGCTGGGAAATTGGCGAGTGGAGGGACGCCCCGGCATTTACGCAACAAGCATAATGTAAACCTTTACGGTTTTAAAAGCTCTATAGTTGGGCCTAGGCTTTAGAGTTTTTCCTTTTGTTAAGGCTTTGTGTCTTTTGTTTTTAAATTTATAATACAAGGATCTTTCTTCATCTGTTCCTGGTCTCTACCCATTCTCATTCATTTGCATGTTTACTTCTTTTTCTGAAACGGCAGATCCGATGACGAGTCCCCCGAAGGTACTAATACCTGGGACCCGTCTATCGACTTCGAGCAAGAAATGAATCAAACGGAAGATGAAGGAAATGAGGATGTGGGACTTCCCCCAGAACTAGAAAGAATGGTCGCCCATGAGGACCAAGAAATGGGGCCTCATCAAGAAGAAACAGAGCTAGTAGACTTAGGAATTGGCAGTGGAAAGAGGGAAGTAAAGATAGGTACAGGTATTACCGCACCTATCCGTGAAGAATTAATAATCCTGCTAAAAGACTACCAAGACATCTTTGCTTGGTCATACGAAGATATGCCCGGTTTGAGTTCTGACATTGTACAGCACCGATTACCTCTAAATCCCGAGTGTTCCCCGGTAAAACAGAAACTGAGGAGGATGAAGCCCGAAACATCCTTGAAGATAAAAGAAGAAGTGAAGAAGCAATTTGACGCTGGATTTCTGGCCGTCGCTCGGTATCCAGAATGGGTTGCCAACATCGTACCAGTTCCTAAAAAAGATGGGAAAGTACGAATGTGTGTAGATTATCGGGACCTGAATCGGGCCAGTCCCAAGGATAATTTTCCTTTACCACACATCGATATCCTCGTAGATAACACGGCCAATTTCGCTTTATTTTCCTTCATGGACGGTTTCTCTGGTTACAATCAGATAAAGATGGCGCCCGAGGATATGGAAAAGACTACTTTCGTCACCCTGTGGGGAACGTTCTGTTACAAGGTGATGTCCTTTGGACTCAAGAATGTCGGGGCAACTTATCAACGGGCCATGGTAGCTTTGTTCCATGATATGATGCATCAAGAGATCGAGGTCTACGTGGACGATATAATTGCTAAATCTAAATCCGAGGAAGAACACCTTGTCAACCTGCGAAAATTGTTCGAAAGGCTTAAGAAATATCAATTAAGGTTGAACCCCGCTAAGTGTACCTTTGGGGTCAAATCAGGGAAATTGCTTGGTTTCATTGTAAGCCAGAAAGGGATAGAGGTAGACCCCGAAAAAGTGAAGGCTATCCTTGAGATGCCAGAACCCCGTACAGAGAGGCAAGTCCGAGGTTTCCTGGGGCGCTTGAATTATATTGCCAGATTCATATCGCAGCTCACCGCCATTTGTGAGCCGTTGTTTAAACTCTTGCGCAAAAACCAAACTGATCGGTGGAATGAGGATTGCCAAGAGGCTTTTGGAAGGATCAAAAAGTTCCTAATGAATCCTCCCGTGCTTATGCCACCAGTACCTGGAAGGCCTCTCATTTTGTACATGACAATCTTGGACGAGTCAATGGGGTGTATGCTGGGGCAACATGACGAATCCGGGAAGAAAGAGCGCGCTGTTTACTACCTAAGTAAGAAGTTCACGACCTGTGAGATGAATTACTCCTTGCTCGAAAGAACGTGTTGTGCTTTAGTATGGGCATCCCATCGCCTAAGGCAGTACATGCTGAGCCATACTACCTGGTTGATATCCAAAATGGACCCGGTTAAGTACATCTTTGAAATGCCAGCTCTCACAGGACGAATCGCCCGGTGGCAAGTCTTGCTATCTGAGTTTGATATAGTCTACGTCACCCAAAAGGCAATAAAAGGAAGCGCTTTGGCAGATTATTTGGCTCAACAACCTCTTAACGACTACCAGCCCATGCATCCGGAATTCCCGGATGAGGACATCATGGCCTTGTTCGAGGAAAAGTTGGACGAAGATCGGGACAAATGGACTGTATGGTTTGACGGAGCGTCAAACATTCTAGGTCATGGCGTTGGGGCAGTGTTGGTCTCTCCGGACAATCAATGTGTACCTTTCACAGCCAGGCTAGGATTCGACTGCACCAACAACATGGCCGAATATGAAGCATGTGCCCTAGCCGTCCAGGCAGCAATTGACTCCAATGTCAAACTACTCAAGGTGTACGGCGACTCAGCGTTGGTAATCCATCAACTGAGAGGGGAATGGGAAACTAGAGATCCCAAGCTGATACCCTACAAAGCCTATATCAAGGAATTGGCTAAGACTTTCGATGAGATCTCCTTCCATCATGTTCCCCGCGAGGAAAATCAAATGGCGGATGCACTTGCTACGTTGGCGTCTATGTTCCAGCTAACACCGCACGGGGATCTACCCTACATTGAATTTTGGTGTCGTGGCAAACCCGCACATTGTTGCCAAGTGGAAGTGGAACGGGACGGAAAGCCTTGGTATTACGACATCAAGCGATATGTCGTAAGCAAAGAATACCCGCCAGAGATTGCCGACAACGATAAAAGGACATTGAGGAGGTTGGCAGCCGGTTTCTTCATGAGCGGAAGCATACTGTATAAAAGAAATCACGACATGACACTCCTGCGGTGTGTGGATGCCAAGGAGGCAAATCACATGATCGAAGAAGTCCATGAGGGCTCGTTTGGAACGCACGCCAATGGACATGCTATGGCCAGGAAGATCCTAAGAGCAGGTTATTACTGGCTTACCATGGAAAGTGATTGTTGTGTCCATGTGAGGAAGTGCCACAAATGTCAAGCATTCGCAGATAATGTCAATGCCCCACCACATCCTCTGAATGTCATGTCCGCCCCTTGGCCTTTCTCCATGTGGGGAATAGATGTCATCGGGGCCATTGAGCCCAAGGCCTCGAATGGTCATCGCTTCATCCTCGTAGCGATAGATTATTTCACCAAGTGGGTTGAGGCGGCTTCATATACCAATGTCACGAGGAATGTGGTGGTCAGGTTCATTAAGAAAGAGATCATCTGCCGATATGGTTTGCCAAGGGAGATTATCACGGACAACGGCACCAACCTGAATAATAAGATGATGGCAGAAATGTGCAAGGAGTTTAAAATCCAGCATCACAATTCCACGCCCTACCGGCCAAAGATGAATGGAGCCGTGGAAGCGGCCAATAAGAATATCAAAAAGATTATCCAAAAGATGACCGTGTCATACAAGGATTGGCACGAGATGCTCCCATTCGCGTTACACGGTTACCAGACTTCAGTGCGAACGTCAACTGGGGCAACGCCGTTCTCATTGGTATATGGGATGGAGGCTGTGTTACCGTTTGAGGTAGAAGTCCCGTCATTAAGGATCTTGGCAGAATCCGGATTAAAGGAATCAGAGTGGGCTCAAACACGCTACGATCAGCTCAACCTCATTGAGGGTAAGCGCGTAACGGCCATGAGTCATGGGCGCTTATACCAGCAAAGAATGAAGAGTGCATTCGACAAGAAAGTACGCTTACGCAAGTTCCATGAGGGAGACCTTGTGCTAAAGAAAATGTCCCATGCTGTCAAGGACCATCGAGGGAAATGGGCCCCGAACTACGAAGGGCCTTTTGTTGTGAAGAGGGCTTTTTCCGGAGGAGCCCTGGTGCTTACCAACATGGATGGCGAAGAGCTACCTTCACCCGTGAACTCTGATGTCGTCAAACAATATTATGCTTAGAAGCTGGGGCAATTAAGGATGTCGCTGCATGTTCTTTATCTTTATGCGTTTTCTGGATTTCCCCCACGGATTTCCTGTCTGTTGTATCTCTCGTTACAATCTTTCAAAGAAATGAACGTGGATTCGAGGCTTTTAGTCCTCACGTTAGTTTCACACCTTGCGTTAATCTGTGATCACCTGAGCCCTTCCGCTCAGTTCATGGGATCCCCCAAGCGCTTAATTAGAATTGAACCTGAACCAACTTTCCCTAAATTTTCTGCGTTTGAAAACATTCATGCATACGCATACGCATACGCATGTATATTGTTGTCGTAAAACAGGGGCAGGATCACCTTGGGCTACCTTCTGGAGTAGAGACGAAACATGAACGGCAGAAACCAATCAAGGTAGGGTAATGACGCGGTCAAGATTGGCCGTACCTGGTTGTTTATTACTTGCAGGTACTTAAGGACGAACGCAAGTGGGGATGGGGTCACGACCGACCGATCGTTGCCCTTCTCCGTGCGAAACAAGCGGAGAATGTCGCTGCAAGGCAGCCCCGTATCCTTTGTATTTTGCAGCTTTCTTTTACTTTTTGTTTGTTTTAAAAAGTAAAAAAATAAGTAATCAACGCCTAATTCTAACCTAAGTAAGTTCAAGTTAGGCAAGATGCTAATCCATGAGAAGGGAGGGGACATGGTTAATATTCCCCTCAAAAAATAAAAAATAAAAAAAAATGTGCAAGTTAGCTCGCCTGGGCGAGCTGGGCTCGCCTGGGCGAGCCACCCCTGCACCAAATTATAAGAATGACGAAAGGGGGGGCGTTTTTACATTCAAAAACTTCTTTTCCCCCCTTTCAAAAGCCATACCCACGGGATTGACGAGTTCGCACCCCCAGAAGCTCCCGGCGATGGAGAAGAAGCCCACGAGGATGAGGAGATGGCCGATTTGCTTGACTTCTTGGGAGGGAGTGGAGATACGTGACTGGGAGATCCCCATATTCATGTTTTCTTTCATATTTCTTTTGTCATTTTTATTCTATGTTATTGTTTTGACTTGAGAGACTAATGTTTGTTTTTGTTGTTTCGATTGTCATTTGTACAGCGCATACATTTTTGTTTAGATTGTTGCGTTAGTATTTATATATCATTACTATCGATGATGTTTGAAATTCTGGAACCGTGTAGAGTTCTTCGTTTAGGAACATCGTCCAAAAAAAAAATATAATAATAATAAAATAAAACAAACAAAAATCATGATAAAAATAAAAATAAGAAAATAAAAAAACAGAAAGGTCGTTGGACCAGACAATATCTGAACAATACAGAATTGTCACCAAATGAATCATGATTTTTGTTTGTTTTCCACAACCCTGTATTGTTGGACGATGTTCCTAAACGAAGAACTCTACACGGTTCCAGAATTTCAAACATCATTGATAGTAATGATATATAAACACTAACGCAACAATCCAAACAAAAATGTATGCGCTGTACAAATGACAATCGAAACAACAAAAACAAACATTAGTCTCTCAAGTCAAAACATAACATATAAATGATAAAAGAAATACGAAAGAAAACATGAATCTGGGGATCTCCCAGTCATGTAGCTCCACTCCCTCCCAAGAAGTCAAGCAAATCGGCCATCTCCTCGTCTTCGTGGGCCTCCTCTCCATCGCCGGGAGCTTCTGGGGGCGCCCCTCCTGCTTGGGCCTCGGGCCAATCCCCGGGCCATGCGACCTCTGCCCTGAACTTGTCTGGAGTGGGGCATGAAAAAGAAGCGAAGCCCTGGCTCTGCATGCTGAGGCTCATCTGGTATAGACAATCATGGGTCTACACATGTGCCCTGTGGTTGGCTGCCTGCTGGCGAACCAAATGCCGTAAATACTGCTCCATGTCAAATGACCCAGCCGGGCCAGCCTGATGAGGTGGTGGTGGCGCGCCCGCGGCCTGTGGAGGATCCCCCTGAGCCTGTCTCTGGGTGCAGTACTTCTCAATAAAAGCCCGGGTGATGGGCGGCCGAATCACCTTGGTAGGTGCCACGGGGACTCCAAACGACTGGCAGAGTCCTGTGATCAGTGCGGGAAATCCCAGGGCCCTGTTGGACTTATCTGGGTCCAAAGGGTGCCTAGTAGCGCTCATACTCTGCAAAAATATAGATGGCATCAGCGATCAACTGCGCCACATGGACGCTCATCCGCGTCAAGATGGTGTACAGCAGCTGACACTTCGGCAGGGGGAGGTTGGAATTATGATCGGTGGGCAGGTTGTTGCTGAGCAGCAAAGTCATCCATATCTGAGTCAGGGTGGTCATGTTGGTGCTCATGATCCGCACCCGCCTTCCGGCAGCAGTCCGGGCAAAATCCTGCCCCGGTATACATAGCAACTGAGCGATAGCCTCCTCATCGAACCCATCAGACCAGTTCCTCCTCTGGCCATACTCGCACTCCTGGCCCTCTTCCAACACTAACGGATATCCCAGGAGCTGGCCGATAGCATCGGCATCAAACGGGATCCACTGACCCCTTACCCAGGACCTCATGTCACGCACGCCCTCCTCTGTTGGCCTAGCATTGGCATAAAATTTGAGGACTATTTCTGGATCGAACTTGGCCATGGGGGTAACTAGTGATGCCCACCGCCGGCGACCTATCTCCTCCTGGAAATCCGTATACTCGTCGTCCTTGAGCTGGACGCGTCGCTCCCAGAGAAATGACCATCCCTTGATGGCCTCGAAGCATTGCTGGTGTACGGCGCTCCTAAAGCGGTGACTGTCATACTCAGGAGCGGAACTAGTTCCTTCGGCCGCCTTATCCTTCCTGGACCTCTTTGAGGCAAGCTTCCTCAGGGCCATTTCCTGCGAAGGCAAACATTCGGAAAGTTAGTTTTACCAAGAAATGCTACTCTTAAAACAAAAATGGCGTACAACCTCCTTCAATAAACACAAACATCAATGTAAATTTAGAGCAAACTCATGCACACACTTCCTTACGAACATTCACTCGCACAAGATATTCTTCTAACTAAGAAAAATGCACCCATGCACAATCAAGGCACCTTCGTTACCTAGATTATTTATATGTACTTCCAAGGTGTATTTGCTACCTACATCACATGCACTTCCTTGGCTAAATTTACATACATGCATACTCAAAGCATCTTGGCTACCAAAAATTGCACACGTGCACATTCTGGTATTTCTAATACCTATGCATATACAAACTTTGTGATGAATCTTGGCTATCTACACAATAAGGTGCTACATTTCATGCTTTATTCAAGTGTTTTTACTACCTAAAGCCGCATGCAAATTCAAGTATATTTCCTTTTGCTGACTAAAATTGTATTCAAATTAAAAGGTATTTTTTGTAATGTATTTTCTTTTCATAACATGCAATGTGTATATATTTTTTTGTGAGACATTTTGACTACCCAAAATTACATGTACATACATTCAAGTATTTTGCTACCACACCCAAAGTGTAAATTGCCAAAGGTATTATGCTACCTATTCTAAACCTACACATTTATGATGAGCAAAATTCCTAAACATCTAGGCATAGGGAAATTATTGTAGCGTGGCTCATAGCTGATTGCCGGCCGAAAAGGGTAACTTTACCCAATATGCACCCACTCTTGTGTTCTTTTGCATAAAAACTTTGGTTCCTAGGCCCTAGGATATATGTGGGGCAATTACTCTAGCCCTTTCGGAAATGAATGCATGTCCCAAAATAATAGAAAATATGTGCAAACCAAAATGCCCCATGGGTTGTTTCCCTATGAAAACCACGCGCTAATGCCATTGAGGCATTTCACCGAACACTTGGTGGGCGCGCGTTTAGGCATTAATAGCAAGAGAACGGGGATAATGTGGCATATCCCATTGCTTCAAAATGCATTATAGGCCTAGGGCCATCTCATACAAACCCCCAATTCGACCCAATCAAGCAAGAAAACAAACCAAAATTGCCCCACATATTTGAGCACATTCCCACAATTTAGAGCACCAAAAGGAGATCAAAATACACCAATGAAAAGCTAGAAAGCTTAAGGATGGAACACTTACTTGTTGGTGATGAATAAAAGCGCAAAACGGAATCGAAGAATGCGAAAAGTAGAGACCCTAGGGGTGCAAACTCGTAAATTCCGTGGCTATGGCTTTTGAAAGGGGGGAAAAGAAGTTTTTGAATGCAAAAACGTCCCCCCTTTCGTCACTTTTATATTTTGGTGCAGGGGTTGCTCACCTAGGCGAGCTCAGCTCGCCCAGGCGAGCTAACCTGCACTTTTTTTTTTTTTGAGAGGAACATTAACCATGTCCCCTCCTTCCTTATGGGTTAGCGTTTTGCCTAACTTGAACTTACTTAAGTTAGAATTAGGCGTTGATTACTTATTTTTAAAACAAACAAATAGTAAAAGAAAACTGCGAATACAAAGGATACGGGGCTGCCTTGCAGCAGCGTTCTCTGCTTGTTTAGCGTAGAGAAGGGGCGACGATCAGTCGGTCGTGACCCCATCCCCAGTTGCATCCGTTCCTAAGTACCTGCAAGTAATAAACAACCAGGTATGGCCAATCCTGACCGCGTCGCTGTCTTACCTTGGTTGGTTTCTGTTGTTCATGTTTTGTCCCCACCCCAGAAGGTAGCTCACGATGATCCTGCCCCTGTTTTACCACAACAATATGCATGCATATGCGTATGCATGAATGTTTTCAAATGCAGCGAATTTTAGCGAAAGTTGGTTTAGGTTCAATTTTAATTAAGCGCTTGGGGCATCCCATGAAATGAGCGGAAGGGCTCAGGTGATCACAAATTAATGCAAGGTTTGAAACCAACGTGAGGACTAAAGCCTCGAATCCACGTTCATTTCTATGAAAGATTGTAACGAGAGATATAGTAGACGGGGAACCCCTGGGGAAATCCAGAAAACACGTAAAGATAAAGAACATGCAGCGACATCCTTAATTGCCCCAGATTCTAAGCATAATATCGCTTGACGACATCAGAATTCACAAGCGAAGGTAGCTCTTCGCCATCCATGTTGGTAAGCACCAGGGCCCCTCCGGAAAAAGCCCTCTTCACAACAAAAGGCCCTTCGTAGTTTGGGGCCCATTTTCCTCGATTGTCCTTGACGGTGTCGCAACCTACCCTTCGGCGGGAGGGCGACGCGTGACTCGTGGGATGCGTGTTCCACGAAAGGAATACGCGCGGAGTCGCCACCAACGTTTATTTGAGGAAAACGTCGGAAAAACCGGAAAAGACGCGATCTACGAACTTTTAAGTGAAAGGTTCGGGAGTTGTATTTACGCACGGGGAAGGTATTAGCACCCCATACGTCCGCCCCAAGGGACGGCAGCCTTTAATCAAATGTGCAAACATGACTTTGATTTTTTATGTTCCCTTTTTATGTCTCTATATCCTTTATACCCTTTTTATATTTTCTCTTTTTATGGTCGACAAGGGTGTTTCCCTTTGCTCCTACGTATTCCTCAATTTGGGATGAGAAAATCAGACCTACGTAGTTCTTTCTTATCAAGTGATTCTTTTTTACTTTAAGAGGTGATCATTTTAAGGCGTTGGACCTTAAAAATGATCCATTTTACTTAGTGAGAAAATGAAATGACAAACTTCAAAAGCCTATTTTTATGGACGAGCTTGACTAGGCGAATTGATTTTAGCCTTTAGTTTCACTTTAGTTATTAATCAATTCGATTAAGAATGAGAAATCCCAAAGAGAAAACGTCCGATTGATTTTCCGCTTTATTTTACTAAAAGATGTCTTTTTGATTATTATATTATTTTTTACCTCTTTTTGATTTCCAACGTGGTTACGGCACGACCGAACGGTCGGAATTTATTTTAACCGAAGTTAATGGATAATACAATTCAAACGTTCGGTGGAAATTTATTTTATTTTTAAGTTAAGCGAGAAATGACTTAAGTAAAATGGCTTAAGCACGTCAACAGGGGGTATAAAAAGTAAACAAAACGAGAATAAAAATGCACGAAACACAATGTGGACCACTACGGGTACATAGAATGAATCGAAAAGCTTGGTTCGAGGTACTTACCCGTTGAAGATCGAAGAACGATGAAGAACGAATGAAGAACGTCGAAGAACGGTTGAAACCTTTGCGAAATTCTTCACGGAAAACGTTACGGAAACGTTTCGGAAGCGCCTCGGCTTAGATTTTCTTCACGGAAACAATTTTTCCGAGCAAATTCGAAAGGGAGAGAAGTGCCAAAGGGGCTGAACCCTTTTCTTCTTCACTTCCTCCCCTATTTATAGCAAAATAGGGGAGGTGGTTGCCGCCCAGCTCGCCCAGGCGAGCTCAGCTCGCCCAGGCGAGCCAGGTTGCTTCCTCCAGAAGCAACAGCCTTCTAGAGGAATATTCTGGAGGGCCCAAGTGGGCCTGGGTGCTATTTGCACCCCCATTTTTACCAAGTACACCCCCCTCTGCTTTTTTTTGGTGATTCTTTTTTTCGTAAAGTTACGGAAACTTACGAATTTCGTAACGATACTTGTTTTCTTTCCGTAAGGTTACGGAACCTTGCGGATTACATAATCATTCCCCTTTTGACTTACGGAATGTTACGGAACCTCACTTAATTATACAACGATGCTTCCATTTGATTTCCGGTGTGTCACGGAAACTTACGGATTGTGCATCAATATTTTTTTGGTTTTTCGGCATGTCCTGGAATTTCACAAATTGCCTAATGATGGGTACCAAGCACCTCACAAGGACCAAAGAAAGGTCGCATGTCATCAAGCAAAGGTCCCCGGACGAAATTAGGGTATGACAGTTGCCCCTCTTTACTTGTCTTTTATTGGAGATAAAAGGAAAGTAAAGATAAGACACTAATTTCGTTCCTCTCGATTGACGAGAGTCGCGGGTGACCATAAAATCTCCACATGCAAATGACTTGTTGTTCCCAGAATATCACAAATTGCCTAATGATGGGTGCCAAGCACCTCACAAGGACCAAAGAATGGTCGCACGTCATCAAGCAAAGGTCCCCGGACGAAAATCAGTGTATGACACTAATTTCGCTCCTCTCGGTTGACCAGAGTCACGGGTGACCATGACTTGTCGTTCCTAGAATTTCACAAATTGCCTAATGATGGATGCCAAGCACCTCACAAGGACCAAAGAATGGTCGCATGTCATCAAGCAAAGGTCCCCGGACAAAAATCAGTGTATGACACTAATTTTGCTCCTCTCGGTTGACGAGTCACGGGTGACCATGAAATTTCCGCATGTAAATGACTTGTTGTTCCCGGAGGAACAAAAGGTGCAGAAGACTATGTCAGCCTCTGCATGCTATCAAGCGTTCTGTCTTACAGATAGCAAAAGAATGTTTTATACGGATAACCACTCGGGTATTTCCGCGTATCATCGGGCCCGCCGCCTCTGGATGATACAAGGGTGCAGAATGACCAAATTTGGTCTCTGCTTGTCATCGGGCCCGCCGCCTCTGGATGACAAAAGGGTGCGGATAACCGTAAGGTATCTCCGCGTATCATCGGGCCCGCCGCCTCTGGATGATACAAGGGTGCAGAATGACCAAACTTGGTCTCTGCTTGTCATCGGGCCCGCCGCCTCTGGATGACAAAAGGGTGCGGATAACCGTAAGGTATCTCCGCGTATCATCGGGCCCGCCGCCTCTGGATGATACAAGGGTGCAGAATGACCAAACTTGGTCTCTGCTTGTCATCGGGCCCGCCGCCTCTGGATGACAAAAGGGTGCGGATAACCGTAAGGTATCTCCGCGTATCATCGGGCCCGCCGCCTCTGGATGACAAAAGGGTGCGGATAACCGTAAGGTATCTCCGCGTATCATCGGGCCCGCCGCCTCTGGATGATACAAGGGTGCAGAATGACCAAATTTGGTCTCTGCTTGTCATCGGGCCCGCCGCCTCTGGATGACACAAGGGTGCGGATAACCGTAAGGTATCTCCGCGTATCATCGGGCCCGCCGCCTCTGGATGACAAAAGGGTGCGGATAACCGTAAGGTATCTCCGTGTATCATCGGGCCCGCCGCCTCTGGATGATACAAGGGTGTAAAATGACCAAATTTGGTCTCTGCTTGTCATCGGGCCCGCCGCCTCTGGATGACAAAAGGGTGCGGATAACCGTAAGGTATCTCCGCGTATCATCGGGCCCGCCGCCTCTGGATGATACAAGGGTGCAGAATGACCAAATTTGGTCTCTGCTTGTCATCGGGCCCGCCGCCTCTGGATGACAAAAGGGTGCGGATAACCGTAAGGTATCTCCGCGTATCATCGGGCCCGCCGCCTCTGGATGATATAAGGGTGCAGAATTACCAAACTTGGTCTCTGCTTGTCATCGGGCCCGCCGCCTCTGGATGACAAAGGGGTGCGGATAACCGTAAGGTATCTCCGCGTATCATCGGGCCCGCCGCCTCTGGATGATACAAGGGTGCATGTCACATGACCTCAGGGTCAGTATGACAAAGTTTATGGGGCGGCCGACAAAAGCAAGGCTCTTGCTCCTATGTATCCTCCAATGAGGAACTCAGACCTACGTAGTTCTGGATAACTTGTGAGACTTGAAAATGATTCCACCAGAAGATGCCTACATCTCTGGAAAGGGTGCAGATGACCATATTGGTCTCTGCTCGTGAATCACACTTGGGGTCACTGAATGACGAGGTGCGGATAACCATAAGGTGTCTCCGCGGGCTACCAGCTCTTGAGTCATGGCAACAAAAGGCGGTGTGGTCGACAAAAGCGAGGCTCTTGCTCCTACGTATCCTCCAATGAGGAACTCAGACCTACGTAGTTCTGGATAACTTGTGAGACTTGAAAAAGTCTCGGTGTTTTCTCCACTAAAATGCAAACATGCTTTAGCAAAGAGACAAATATTCCAACTGATTTAGAGCAGCATATGCTTTTTTGAGTGAAAAACAATGCGTCTACCGGGGAAGGAGAGTCTGCTGATGAAATCTCCCATAACCATAAATGAGATTTTGGATGTTAGCATTTTGTTTCTAAATGACCATTTAGAGGAAACACTGGGTTCGACAAAAATAGAAGAAAATCACTCAAAGTGTATCAATCTTGCACAGGTAAGTGTTTCATCCTAATTCCGAACCATAGATATGTCATGACTTGACTTTGCAAATTATTTCCTATCAAATCAAAAATTACATGCGTGATCATGGATCAATAGGGCTTCCCTTGGGAATGGGTTCTTTTGGTGGGTTTTTCGGCTTTTGTGTGTTTTTGGCTTTTGATTTTTGTTGGCTTTTCTTTTTCTGTTTTTTTGTTTAGTGCGGGGCGAAAAAGTCGCTAGCGCACGGGATTTTGGTTGGTAATCAAAGGGAGAAGACCATTTTAGGTCGTGGTTTCCTTTCCTTCTTTTTATTCATTTGGTGACAATCCTGTATTGTTCAGATATTGTCCGGTCCGAAGACCTTTCTGCATATTATTTTTTTTTTTGATCGGGAACTTTCTTCCCTTTCTTCTTCTCTTTTTTTTTTTTTTTTTTTCTTTCTCCCATTCTTTGATTGGGAATTTTCTTGCTTCCTTTTTTCCTTTGATTGGAAATTTTCCTTCCCTCTTTTTTTGCTTTCTCTTTGATTGGAAAATTTCCTTCTCTTTTTCTTTGATTGGAAATTTTCCTCCCTTTTGCTTTCGAGGGTAAGGATTGACATCCTCACCCTGGGTCAAGGTTTATGGTGAGTTAGGATTTTGGCTCAAGGCTTGTAGAATGGCTAGACATGATACATGTCAGGGTTTGGTTTGGTTCAAGGATAAAAGGGATGCCCCACATTATTTCCATGACACAAATGCAAAACTGATGATTTAGAAACTTTATGCAAAACTGGCCACGCATGCACCTATGTGGACACTCAAGTGTCAAACTTTTATGGTCATGTGATGCTAGGGCTCAGGATTCATTTCCTCTATTTTAAATCAACCCAACGTTTCCAAAACATGTTCTTTTATCAATTTGTGCATTCATCCGAGTCCATTTCGGGCGTCCGGGGAAATTTCATAGCATTCACCCTTCAGGTGTACACATTTTTCCAAAAACTAGTTATGATCAGTGAATTTTTTTCAAAGAAGAGTTGGAAATCATCTCTTTTCAAAAGCATGTCGGTTTTTAGCTAGACAACTTATTTTCTCTTTTTCCACCTTTTTCCTTACTTGCCTTCTTCTTTTTTCTTATTTGCTCTCTTTTTCTTTACTTGCCCTCTTCTTTTTTTCTTATTTGCTCTCTTTTTCTTTACTTGCCCTCTTCTTTCCCTTTTGTTCTCTTTTCCATTTCATTTTCTTTTCTTTTCTATTTTTATTTTTATCATGATTTTTCTGTTTATTTTACATATATACTTTTGGACGATGTTCCTAAACGAAGAACTCTACACGGTTCCAGAATTTCAAACATCATCGATAGTAATGATATATAAATACTAACGCAACAATCTAAACAAAAATGTATGCGCTGTACAAATGACAATCGAAACAACAAAAACAAACATTAGTCTCTCAAGTCAAAACAATAACATAGAATAAAAATGACAAAAGAAATATGAAAGAAAACATGAATCTGGGGATCTCCCAGTCACGTATCTCCACTCCCTCCCAAAAAGTCAAGCAAATCGGCCATCTCCTCATCCTCGTGGGCTTCTTCTCCATCGCCGGGAGCTTCTGGGGGTGCCTCTCCTGCTTGGGCCTCGGGCCAATCTCCGGGCCATGCAACCTCTGCCCTAAACTGGTCTGGAGTAGGGCATGAAAAAGAAGCGAAGCCCTGGCTCTGCATGCTAAGGCTCATCTGGTACAGACAATCATGGGTCCGTACATGTGCTCGGTGGTTGGCCGCCTGCTGGCGAACCAAATGCCGTAAATACTGCTCCATGTCAAATGCCCCAGCCTGGCCAGCCTGATGAGGTGGTGGGGGCGCGCCTACGGCCTGTGGAGCATCACCCTGAGCCTGTCTCTGGGTACAGTACTTCTCAATAAAAGCCCGGGTGATGGGCGGCCGAATCACCTTGGTAGGTGCAACGGGGACTCCGAACGACTGGCAGAGTCCTGTGATCAGTGCGGGGAATCCCAGGGCCCTGTTGGACTTATCTGGGTCCAAAGGGTGCCTAGTGGGCGCCATACCTGCAAAAATATAGATGGCATCAGCGATCAACTGAGCCACATGGATGCTCATCAGTGTCAGGATGGCGTACACCAGCTGGCACTTCGGCATGGGGAGGTCGGAATTATGATCGGTGGGCAGGATGTTGCTGAGGAGCAACGTCATCCATATCTAGGTCAGGGTGGTCATGTTGGTGCGCATGATTCGCACTCGCCTCCCTGCAGCAGTCCGGGCAAAATCCTGCCCCGGTATACATAGCAGCTGGGCGATGGCCTCCTCATCGAACCCGTCAGACCGGTTCCTCCTCTGGCCATACTCACATTCCTGGCCCTCTTCCAACACCAACGGATATCCTAGGAGTTGGCCGATAGCGTCGGCATCAAACGGGATCCACTGACCCCTTACCCAGGATCTCATGTCACGCACGCCCTCCTCTGTTGGCCAAGCATTGGCATAAAACTCAAGGACTATTTCTGGATCAAACTTGGCCATGGGAGTAACCAGTGATGCCCACCGCCGGCGCCCTATTTCCTCCTGGAAATCAGTATACTTGTCGTCCCTGAGCTGGACGCGTCGCTCCCGGAGAAACGACCATCCCTTGATGGCCTCGAAGCGCTGCTGGTGTACAGCACTCCTAAAGCGGTGACTATCATACTCCGGAGCGGAACTAGTTCCTTCGGCTGCCTTGTCCTTCCTGGACCTCTTTGAGGCAAGCTTCCTCGGGGCCATTTCTTGTTGGTGATGAACAAAAGCACAAAACGGAATCAAAAATGCGAAAAAGGATGGCCCTAGGGCTGCAAACTCGTCAATCCCGTGGGTATGGCTTTTGAAAGGGGGGAAAAGAAGTTTTTGAATGTTAAAACGCCCCCCCTTTCGTCATTCTTATAATTTGGTGTAGGGGTGGCTCGCCCAGGCGAGCCCAGCTCGCCCAGGCGAGCTAACCTGCACATTTTTTTTTTTTTTTTGAGGGGAATATTAACCATGTCCCCTCCCTTCTCATGGATTAGCATCTTGCCTAACTTGAACTTACTTAGGTTAGAATTAGGCGTTGATTACTTATTTTTTTACTTTTTAAAACAAACAAAAAGTAAAAGAAAGCTGCAAAATACAAAGGATACGGGGCTGCCTTGCAGCGACATTCTCCGCTTGTTTCGCACGGAGAAGGGCAACGATCGGTCGGTCGTGACCCCATCCCCACTTGCGTTCGTCCTTAAGTACCTGCAAGTAATAAACAACCAGGTACGGCCAATCTTGACCGCGTCATTACCCTACCTTGATTGGTTTCTGCCGTTCATGTTTCGTCTCTACTCCAGAAGGTAGCCCAAGGTGATCCTGCCCCTGTTTTACCACAACAATATACATGCGTATGCGTATGCATATGTGTCATACCCTAATTTCGTCCGGGGACCTTTGCTTGATGACATGCGACCATTCTTTGGTCCTTGTGAGGTGCTTGGCACCCATCGTTAGGCAATTTATGAAATTCCAGGACATGCCGAAAAACCAAAAAATGTTGATGCACAATCCGTAAGTTTCCGTGACACATCGGAAATCAAATGGAAGCATCGTTGCATAATTAAGTGAGGTTCCGTAACATTCCGTAAGTCAAAAAGGGGATGATTATGTAATCCGTAAGGTTCCGTAACATTACGGAAAGAAAACAAGTATCGTTACGAAATTCGTAAGTTTCCGTAACTTTACGAAAAAAGAATTACCAAAAAACAGCAGAGGGGGGTGTACTTAGTAAAAATGGGGGTGCAAATAGCACCCAGGCCCACTTGGGCCCTCCAGAAGATTCCTCCAGAAGGCGGTTGCTTCTGGAGGAAGCAACCCTGCTCGCCTGGGCGAGCTGAGCTCGCCTGGGCGAGCTGGGCGGCAACCACCTCCCCTATTTTGCTATAAATAGGGGAGGAAAACAAGAAGAAAAAGGGTCCAGCCCCTTTGGCACTTCTCTCTCTTTCGAATTTGCTTGGAAAAATTGTTTCCGTGAAGAAAATCTAAGCCGAGGCGCTTCCGAAACGTTTCCGTAACGTTTTCCGTGAGGAATCTCGCAAAGGTTTGAACCGTTCTTCGACGTTCTTCATTCGTTCTTCATCGTTCTTCGATCTTCAACGGGTAAGTACCTCGAACCAAGCTTTTCGATTCATTCTATGTACCCGTAGCGGTCCACATTGTGTTTCGTGCATTTTTATTCTCGTTTTGTTTACTTTTTATACCCCCTGTTGACGTGCTTAAGCCATTTTACTTAAGTCGTTTCTCGCTTAACTTAAAAATAAAATAAATTTCCACCGAACGTTTGAATTATATTATCCGTTAACTTCGGTTAAAATCAATTCCGACCGTTCGGTCGTGCCGTAACCACGTTGGAAATCAAAAAGAGGTAAAAAATAATATAATAATCAAAAAATATCTTTTTAGTAAAATAAAGCGGAAAATCAATCGGACGTTTTCTCTTTGGGATTTCTCATTCTTAATCGAATTGATTAATAACTAAGGTGAAACTAAGGCTAAAATCAACTCGCCTAGTCAAGCTCGTCCACAAAAATAGGCTTTTGAAGTTTGTCATTTCAATTTCTCACTAAGTAAAATGGATCATTTTTAAGGTCCAAACGCCTTAAAATGATCACCTCTTAAAGCAAAAAAAGAATCACTTGATAAAGAAAGAACTACGTAGGTCTGAGTTCCTCATTGAGGATACGTAGGAGCAAAAGCCCCGCTTTTGTCGACCACCCCAAGAGATCGTTAATGGTCCAATGCCTTAACGTTTCTCTCCTTTCAAAAACAAGAGATCGTTAATGGTCCAATGCCTTAACGTTTCTCTCCTTTCAAAAAACAAGAGATCGTTAATGGTCCAATGCCTTAACGTTTCTCCCCTTTCAAAATCAAAAAGACTGTTTAATGGTTCAACACCTTAAATGACCTTTTGTTCAAATAAAAACATATTTTGCAAAAAAGACAAAAACAAACTTAAACCAAACACTTTGATAAGAAAGAACTACGTAGGTCTGATTTTCTCATCCCAAATTGAGGAATACGTAGGAGCAAAGGGAAACACCCTTGTCGACCACAAAAAAGGAAAAATATAAAAAGGGTATAAAGGATATAAGAACATAAAAGGAACATAAAAATCAAAGTCATGTTTGCACATTCGATTAAAGGCTGCCGTCCCTTGGGACGGGCGTGTGGGGTGCTAATACCTTCCCCGTGCGTAAATACAACTCCCGAACCTTTCACTAAAAAGTTCGTAGATCTCGTCTTTTCCGGTTTTTCCGACGTTTTCCTCAAATAAACGTTGGTGGCGACTCCGCGCGTATTCCTTTCGTGGAACACGCATCCCGCGAGTCACGCGTCGCCCTCCCGCCGAAGGGTAGGTTGCGACAGTTGGCGACTCCACTGGGGACTGTTTTTAGAGAGTTAGGCCATTTAATTTTGTGCAATGTTTTACCGTGACTTACCCCTTTGTTGGCTTCCTTTCATTATGTTCTTGTGTATATAAATTCTTTGTTGCTTTTAGTACGTTTTAAATGTATGCATGAAGTAAATATTTATTCATTTGATGCACACAAACACCAACACTATTTGCACACACTGTGAGTGAAAAAGGGCCCTATACCCGGGTTCATGGGAGCATAAGGAGTGGAGGTGAATCTGTGATCATGCTAGGTCTCCGACTTGCTTGATTACAGTGAACCCTCATCTAGAGCTTTTCTCTTTGAAAACCTATTGTTGCTAGTAGTCCCTACTGCTACAATATGTTCTTCAAAGGGGATGATACCTCTAGAAACCATCAAGAGAGATATAACTACCTTGGGGATTATTACTAAAAGCCTAGTTAGTTCTCTCCCTTATAGGTCCCTTAAATAGGGGCACAAAGCAAACACGCTGCGTGCCATTTTTCACACTGCCATGCATGAGTATCAAATACCCTTTTGCTTATGTTCAATAAATATTGTCATTGAGTCTTTTGCATAGGCATTGCATATGGGTTCTGTCTTGATCCCTACTGTAAACAAACCAACGGAGGGTCCGTGTCGCCTTCTTAAAAACGTGCGTTGGGGCATTTTGCTACCCCTAGACGTCGTATCTAAGAAGGGGACAAATTCCCCGGACCCCCGCATTCCTAGATTGCATCTGTGTCATATGCATTCCATCATGCATTCATCCATTCCACCCATGAGATATCGGAGTTTTGATTTGCACCAGCTTTTATCTCACTTTAGTAAGCATGGGAACAAATCAAACCGGTAAGAGGTTCTACCAAGTCAAGGTCAAAAGCCCAGATACCACCAGCATCAAGGAATTAGGGCGGTTGATGGAACCTCTCCAAATGCAAGCTTTCCGCAAGACTTACGGAAAGATCTTAGAGTTAACCATAGCAGAGGTGTCCATAGAAGCCATTGCATCACTTACCCAATACTACGACCAGCCTTTGAGGTGCTTCACATTCGCAGACTTCCAATTAGTACCAACCATTGAAGAATTTGAGGAAATTCTAGGATGTCCTCTCGGGGGAAGAAAACCATATCTTTCCTCCGGGTGTCTCCCCTCTTTGAGCAGAATTGCAACTGTGGTCAAGGATTCAGCAAGAGGTTTGGACCGCATAAAACAGACTCGGAACGGCATAGCGGGCCTACCACAGAAGTACCTAGAAGACAAGGCGAGGGGTATGGCCAATCAAGGAGACTGGGTCCCGTTTATGGATGTGTTGGCTTTGCTAATTTTTGGGGTCGTCCTCTTTCCAAACGTGGATGGTTTGGTAGACCTAGCAGCAATCGACGCTTTCCTTGCCTACCACCATAGCAAGGAAAGTCCGGTGGTAGCTGTCTTGGCAGATCTATTTGACACATTTGACCGAAGGTGCGAAAAGAGTAGCGCACGGATCATCTGTTGCTTACCCGCCCTCTATGTTTGGTTGGTTTCACACTTGTTCCAACAAGACACAAGACATCCATGTCCGCTCCTGAGTCATCGCTCGTGTACTGAAAAGAGGAGAATGGATTGGGACCAGCTCTTGGCCGGGATAGGAGGTAGAACAATCAGTTGGTTCCCCCTATGGAAGGAAGGAAAAGAAGGAGTCCTTTTCTCATGTGGAAGATACCCGAACATTCCGCTGGTAGGAACGAGGGGTTGTATTAATTACAATCCCACGCTCGCTATAAGACAACTAGGGTACCCCATGAGGGGAGCACCGACGGAAGAAAGCATGTCTCCTTTCCTTGTGAGGGATCTCGGCGCACAAAATTCCAAGACTATACAAAGAATCCATAAGGCATGGGAAACCCCGTTAAGGAAAGATCAAGAGCTTAGAGGCATTCGTAATGGCATCATTGGTGGGTACCACGAATGGCTGAAAGTTCGCATACGAGGTTTAGATTGGCTCGCCAAGTTAAAAGTCGTCAGCAAAGAGAATTTTGAAGCACCGGAAGAGGACGAAGAAGTCCAAGCTCTCAAAAGCGAGTTAGGAAAGGCAAAACTCGCCAAGGAGAAGTTCAAGTTGGCTGCTACACACGTTCGGAAGGAGTGTGCCGGGTTACGGGAAGAGAATGCAATTACTGCAAGAGCCCTTGAACAAGAGACCAAGAGGGCTCGCAAGGAAGAGTATGGCCGGAACAAATTTCGCGGAGCTCTATGGGGTAGCAATAGTGAACTCAAGTTACGAAGGGAAGAAAGGGACCAGTCGCGAGCACATAGCATGGTTCTAAAAGAGGAGTTGATTGCTTGTTCAAGGTCCAAAAGAAGCTTGTCTCAGCGTTTATGCGAGACAGAGACCAACATGTTAGCTATCATCGCCAAGTACGAAGGAGAGTTAGGTCTAGCCACGACCCACGAGCATAGAATCGCGGATAAGTACGCTCAAGTATATGCGGAAAAAGAGGCTAGAGGAAGGGTGATCGACTCTTTACACCAAGAGGCAACCATGTGGATGGATCGGTTTGCTCTTACCTTGAACGGGAGTCAAGAACTTCCCCGATTGTTAGCTAAGGCCAAGGCGATGGCAGACACCTGCTCCGCCCCCGAAGAGATTCATGGGCTTCTCGGCTATTGTCAGCATATGATAGACTTAATGGCCCACATAATTAGAAAATCGTTAGGAAACTTGTATGGTCTCTCAGACCTTGACTAGATACGACTTCCTTTTTGAAATAAAATGAGTTGGTCCCATGTTTCTACTCCAAAAAGCTTGTGCAAATCAAGTCACTCCCGCATTTTATCTCTAGCACGCATTGTATGTTGGTCTCGTCCTTTGTCACGGGAAGCCGGAAGGTCCATATCACCTTCTTAATTGTACACATGGGGCACTGCGCCCCCAAATGCGCAAGTAAGAAGAGATAATTTTCCGGGCTCTCGTGTCCGTAAAATGCATTCATATCATGCATCGCATAAGCATCTCTTCATAACATCATAATGGACATATCCTGCATTTGTCCGTTATCATATTCCGGCCTCACATTTTGCATGAGTCATTGCATCATCATATGCGTTCAACATACTTTTTGTTTGCTCATACATGATCCTTGTATTTTCCTCTACAAAACAAAAACAAAAAAAAAGGGGAAGTACGAAAATTCACGTTGCATTCTTAGTTGCATATATTCGGTACCATGAGCCAACCATGTTGGGATCATAAACCCATTTCACTTAAAAACAAAATGATTGAACATGGTACCTAATGCATGTTTAACTAAGAAAGGATGTTTCTTCGGGCATCTCAATTTCATAATTACATTTTCCATGCATAGCTTAAAGTATGCCCGAGTCATTCATCCCTATGAGATGTTGTTGAAGTATTGGCGATCAGAATTGCCATTCCTTGGATTATAAGGTTGAACCGAGCTCATGCTTTTACAAAAAGGTTCATCAAGTCAAGTTGAAATATGGAAGTAACCGTCTTGCAAAATTGGGGCAAAAGATGAATCGAGTCACATCACTGCTTCGTCTACTGCCAAACATATTTAGGATTATTGATGTCCTTGTTACTTCCAGTTTCACCTTGACAAAGATGTCATGGACCATGTTGAAAATCTAAATTGATTCAACCCCATATCCTGCGTAAAAATTCGCAATACTTCAACTGTACATCATTCGCATACATCCATGCTTTTCATGGGTTGCATTGCTCATTGCATTCTTTCCTTGAAAAATAAAATAAAATAAAATAAAATGAACTTAATCATTGTTATCAAGAAGAAAAGGACACGCTTTACGGCGCCCTTACCGAACTCGTGCTAGAGCTAGAGTAATGGGTGAAGCAGAGAAGGTGCAAGAGAAGATGAAGGCCAAAAATGGAGGCCATAAAAGAGCAAATGGCCACAATGATAAAGGCCATGATGAGCATGAAGAAGATAATGGAAGCCAATGCGGTTATAGTTGCCGCTATTAGCGCTGTCGCTAAGGTGAACCCGATGCTCCCATCTGGCCTCAAGCAAATGAATCGTCCAATATGGTAGGCAAAGATTTGGGAAGTACGGATGACCCCGTGATGTGCAAATTCAAAACGAGCACGCCTTCCCATCATATGGCTTGCCTCCCAACTATACACCACCCAATGTGGCATACACTCTCAATGAAAATCTCAATAACTCCACTCCGATACTCATTGAGAACCAATAACCTCATCAGGCACATATCTCTCAAACCATGGGGGAGACACATGAAATTCCCCACCACAATCTAGCTGACTTCGAGCCTTGGCTCGGATATGCCACTGAAGGGCAAGCAGTTGGTGGTATACCCTTTGAAAACACTTTGGAGGACCCTCAGTTTCGCCCAAACCACAACCATTGCGTTTTGTGGTGGGAAGAGCCCCTCCTGCTATGGCCGAAAAGGGAAAGGCGGATCATCTAAAGGAAAGGCTCAGGGCCATTGAAGGAGGTGAAGATTATGCCTTTGCTAACCTAGAAAAGTTGTTCCTAATACCCAAACATGGTCATTCCCAAGTTCAAGGTGCTGGACTTTGACAAGTACAAGGGGACTACTTGTCTCAAGAACCATCTAAAGATGTATTGTCAGAAGATGGGGGAATACGCAAAAGATGAGGAATTGCTAATACATTCCTTCCAAGAAAGTCTTACTGGGGTAGCTGTTACCTGGTACACTAACTTGGAATCTTCCCGAGTCCATTCTTGGAAGGACCTAATGGTTGCCTTTGTTAGGCAGTATCAGTACAATGTTGATATGGTTCCGGATAGGATGCAACTACAGAACATTTGCAAAAAGGGGGACGGATCATTCAAAGAACACGCCCAAAAGGTGGAAGGATCTGGCGGCCCAAGTGGTACCCCCAATAATGGAGAGGGAGACGATAATCGTGATGGTAGACACATTATCGGTACTCTACTATGAAAAGATGGTGGGCTGCGCACCCTCAAAGCTTTGCAGATTTGGTCTTCGCCAGTGAAAGGATCAATGTGGGTCCGAAAAGAGGCAAATTTGATCATCCTACTAGGACGACTGAGAAAACTGGGGCAAATAAAGAGGGTGAGGATAAGGGAGAAACCCATGTTGTGACTGCCATTCCTGTACGACCAAGTTTCCCACCAACCCAACAATATCTTTACTCAGCCAATAACAAACCTTCTCCTTACCCACCACCCAGGTATCCACAAAGGCCATCCCTAAATCTACCACAAAGTCTGTCTACCGCACTCCAATGACGAACACC